>NC_140181.1:28998638-29001138 GCF_963971535.1 Notolepis coatsorum
AATCACAAATGTATTCAAAGTATCTGTCTGGAGGAGGGATATATATACCAGACCTGGAAAGTGACTTTGATTGGCAAGCAGCCTGGGCAAATATTCGATTCACATCAAGGAACCCGGACCATCAACAAATCAATCTTAACTATATTCACAGGACATACTTGACTCCTATAAGACTGGAAAAAATGGGTCTTATACAAGACTCCAAATGCTCCTTATGTACAAATGGGGACGAGGGAACATTTATGCACATGTACTGGGACTGCCCACCAGTTAAGATATTCTGGAAAGAGGTGACCCAGCAACTATCAAACCTCTTAACTTGGAATATACCTGTACACCCCTCTGTACTACTGCTGAATGATGTTTTTGAGTGGGCAGTACATCCACAGCTAAAGAGATTGGTTTTATCGGGTATCACAGTGGCTAAAAAGCTGATAGCATCACGATGGTTCCAACCGGAAAAAATGTGCCGAAAGGTCTGGATTATTACATATCTCGATGTGATCTATCAAGAAATATCTACAGCAAGAATATTGGGTCTCAATGAATCCAAAATGACATTGTGGTTAGAAGTGGTGGAGAAAATAAAAGCTAGCATATAATGGTAATGTCTGGTTAGGAGCGAGGGAAAATGGATGGATTATCCAATGGGGGGTCCGGAAGGGGGGGGTACGAGCTGGAGCATATGTGTGTAGGTTTTTAGATAACAGGTATTAAGGGTATATCCTATATAAGACAATTAACTAAAATGTGATTTCATTGGATGTGCACTGACAACTAATGCTTGTATATCTTATCGTGTGTTGTCATGTTTGTTTATGTGTTTGTTTAAAAAAAAAAAAAAAAAAAAAAAAAAAAATATATATATATATATATATATATATATATATATATATATATATATATATATATATACGTAATAAAATGCATTGAAATATGTTGTTTGTAAAGTTACATCAGATCCTTAAAGGATGTTATTTATAGTTTTACAGGCGATATAAGGTCAAAGACACCGTAGACACATACAAGTTTCAAGTTTCTTTAATAGTTGTCATACAGAAGTACAGAATACTTTCATACAAAATGCTTCTTACTGTTACTCTCCAGAGACTGTGCTAGACAAGATAGTATCAAATAACATAGTATAGCATGTAATTTAGAAGAAGAAAATGAGGTCACAGTGTTCGGTATAGACATATGTACAATGTTCTGAGTTACCATATAATATACAATACTATGCAGTGTACTAATGTACAGTACTATATAGTGCAAAGCAGAAATGGGATGAGGTACAATTTAGGTACAATTTACAGTAAGGTGTACGAGTTGTAGTGCAATCCTACTGTATGATGCAGGCAATATCAGGTCAATGACATTAAGAAGAGGTTATGGGAGATATAAGGTCAGACATCTTAAGACACATGTGATAGGGGGCAATATAAGTTCAAAGACATCTTGGACACATAGGATAAGAATGACATGAAACAATTAATGATTTTTTAACAAGATTATAGCTACATTAGTATTTGCCACATAAAGGTTACCTGTGCTACATTAACTGACACAAATTGTATAGTTTCAGTTCACTGGTCTCTCCCTCTCTCTACTGTGCAAAATGTGTTACAAACTGTGAAATTCTTAAAAACAAATAATAAATAAAATGGTTATTATTAAAAAAAAAAAAAAAAAGGTATTCAAAGTAAGCTCACACACAAAATCCAAACTCAATGACCGAAAAAAGGAATAGGCTGAAGCACATGCTTATTTTTGCCTATCCTTTACAATTCTTAAAAACTAAATATACTTTAATATAAGAAAGAAAAATTTAAAATATGCTGCAAGATATAATTTTTGAAAAAAGAAAAGAGAAAATAAATGTTTGATGTTTTACTCAAAACTGTACTCCTGAATTATTTTATCCTTCAGGGCCTTTTTAAATCTCCCCTGAGAGGTACACAACTTCAACCCGTCACTAAAACTATTCCACAATTTAACTCTCAAAATTGAAACACATCTAGCTTTTACATTAGTTCTTACCTTTTTATATGTTTTAAGAATACACAACCCTCTTAAATTATACTTTCCTTCTCTTGGTTGAAAGAGACATTGAATACAAGCTGGTAGGTTCTTACTCTTAGCACGGAAAATGATCTCCAAGGTTTCTACAAATCTATTTGTGCAGGACTTTATGAATAATGGATTTGTCGATTCAAGATAACTAGATTTATTTATTATTCTAATAGCTCTTTTCTGTAGTTTAATAATAGGATCTATATTTGTTGTATAAACATTCCCCCAGACCTCAACACAATATGACATGTATGGCAACACAAGTGAAAAATACAATATATGCAAACATTTCTGGTTTAACAGCTCCCTTGTTTTGTACAGAATGCCAACAGATTTGGCTAATTTACCTTTGCTATATTGTATATGTGGCTTCCAACAGAGTTTGTGATCTATAATCACACCTAAGAATTTTGTTATACCATAAGACCAA
>NC_140181.1:29003638-29088638 GCF_963971535.1 Notolepis coatsorum
TGCTCGAGTGCAGGGAGATTAGCCGGCTCCGGACCATCCTCGACAGCCGCGCTGGATTGGTAAATCAACACACACTCACGCTCGCTGCGGCCTCTGCCAGAATCGAAGCTCTCACTGTCAGCTCTGCTGAGCAAGACGTACAATTAGGTCAGATCGCCGTACACCTCTCTGCACCATGAACCCCACCCCAGCCTCAATGACTTTTCCTAAAAGTACCCGTTTTATCTGGCACGGTTTCTGAAATTTCAAAATGACTTCAGGAAAAAGTAATTAAAACGTTATTCCACATATGGGCCGTTGGAACAGACGAAAGTCACAGCACTTTGCAAGCGTCTAGCGCAGGGGTGGCCAACCCGTGGCTCGTGGGCCGCATGTGGCTCTTTGCCCGTCAATGTGTGGCTCTTCCATCCAAAAAAATAAATAATTATAATATATTTTTTTATATAGCTTTTTTAAATTTTTTATTTTTATGTGACTCAAACCTACATTTCATTGTCGTAAACCTCATATTTCTATATTCAGAGGTAATTATATAGTGTACACTGTTTATTTACTGGCGGGAATTAGTGGCATTTTCTCCATGGCTGTGCTAGTGTTAAAGAGAGTGCCCTACATACTCCATGTTCAAGACCCATCTTAAACTGCATCTTAAGGCAAACCAGAACTGTGATCATTTTTTATCTGATTTAGTTTATGTAACTTGTTTCTTGTTTTTATTGTTGTTTTTATCATTGATTGTCACAATGCTTTTACCTTAACACATTGACGGCCAGGGGGATTAGACGGGCCCCACTCTAGACGACCAGCATATGTAAACAGAGTTGGGGCTGTTTGTAGAGCTAAATCTATACTTTATAGTATTGCTATCTGTCCATTCTCATAGTCAATTGAGACCATAAACCGTCCCTCCAAAATGGATTAAAGAAATAATTTTTTCATCAATACGTTCTCATTTTATAGCGCCGTGAATATAAGTGTTATACAGCATTTGGTCTAGTATATTTCCAGGAAGGCGAGATAAAGGGCTAATAGCTACTAACGTTATATCCAATGGCATTTCCGTTATACAAAAGCTACAGTTAAAACTCAAACTGCATATGATCGGTATGATCCTCAAGCATGTATGCATGAAAGGGGGGGGGGGGGGGGCGTCGTTTCTGATTATTGATTACCAATAACCGTATTCGTCTAAGTAGCCACATACGCTGGTCAGCTGGTTGAGTATCATAGCAAGCTCTGATCAGCATGTAATTTACGTGAAAAAGATCTTACCATGAGCCGGTTGGATCCCCCTGAGCATTTCCCCGTTATCGCCATCTGGTAGATCGATATGTCCATTGGCTGATGATAAATCCCCTTATTGCATAATGAAATCCTTCAAATCCACAATCCAAAACGTATTCCGTGCAACAGACAATAGCTATCACTTCAGGTGAGTAGAAAACTACATTAGAGATAAAAAAAAAAAGACAACTTCGGTCAGTCCCCCTTCGAGTCTTCTCTGGGCTACCACCCTCCACTGTTCCCAACTCAGGAAGAGGAGATATCCGTCCCCTCAGTTCAGACCTTCGCCGCTGCAGGAGGATATGGGAGGACACCAGGGCCTCGCTGCTCCGCTCCACTGACCAGAATCGACCATTTTGCTGACCGCCACAGGACCCCAGCCCCCGACTACCAACCAGGTCAGATGGTTTGGCTCTCGTCTCGAGACCTTCCACTAAAGTCCGTTTCCCGGAAACTCTCACCCTGTTTTGTTGGTCCCTATGAAATGTTGTCAGTCATAAACCCCTCAGTCGTCAGACTCAAACTTCCGTCCCATATGCGCATTCACCCCTCGTTTCATGTGTCACAGTTGAAGCCGGTGACCTCCAGTCCTCTGTCCCCTCCAGCTCCGGAACCTCCTCCTCCTCTAATCATTGACGACCATCCTGCCTACAACGTCCGGCGGTTGCTGGATATGTGCCGTCGCGAGGAGTGCTCCTGCTCGCATCTGTCGCACATTCCTGTACATTCATAACCCTGTCTGCATGGCACCTTTTTGGATTAAACAACCTAAACCGCTCCATTCTCCTCTCCCTGTGTTCTGCTCTTGGGCTCAAGTTAAACGCTACCCTAACAAAGATATGTGTGGTGATTAGTAAACAGGCCAATGTAAGATATGTGTGCTGATTAGTAAATGGGCTAATGTAAGATCTGGGTGCTGATTAGTAAACAGGCTAATGTAAGATTTGTGTGCTGTTTAGTAAAGAGGCTAATGTAACATATGTGTGCTAATGTAAGATATGTGTGCTGATTAGTAAACAGTCTAATGTAAGATAATGTGTGCTGATTAGTAAACAGGCTAATGTAAGATCTGTGTGCTGATTAGTAAACGGGCTAATGTAAGATCTGTGTGCTGATTAGTAAACGGGCTAATGTAAGATCTGTGTGCTGATTAGTAAATGGGCTAATGTAAGATCTGTGTGCTGATTAGTAAACGGGCTAATGTAAGATCTGTGTGCTGATTAGTAAACGGGCTAGAACTCATATTTACACCGATATGGTCCTTTATGGTCCGCGCCGTGGAAATGGCAGTGGTGATACACATACATTGTCTCAAGACTTAGTAATGCATGTATCATCAAATGCGCATGTCAGTGTGAAATGTATGTGTGCCATTATCAACTGTAATAATTGTGGAATATTACTATAATGAGCTGTATGTGTATGAACCAAGCATCTCACTGTAATGTACTTGTACTTTATTCGTGACAATAAACTACTACTACTACTACTACTACTACTACTACTACTACTACTACTACTACTACTACTACTACTACTACTACTACTACTACTACTACTTAAGTCGAACTCAAAATACAGTCATTGTTACTCAGACAAATCCATACAAAGAACTAAGTCAGTGTTTATCACAGGGTCAGACGATAAATTCCATAATGAAAAATATATCTTCATTCCAATAAATCCATATGAAAAAAAAAGAGAGCGAGAGAGAAAGATGGATAGAGAGAGGGGGAGATAGAGCATGCTTGAGATGTGCTGTGTGTGTGTGTGTGTGTGTGTGTGTGTGTGTGTGTGTGTGTGTGTGTGTGTGTGTGTGTGTGTGTGTGTGTGTGTGTGTAGGTGTGTGTGTGTGTGTGTGTGTGTGTGTGTGTGTGTGTGTGTGTGTGTGTGTGTGTGTGTGTGTGTGTGTGTGTGTGTGTGTGTGTGCATGCACCACTAACACACTTTTTCCTGTAGGGTTAACAGAGGATGATGAAGCAGAAAGGTCCTTTAGATTGTAAGATTCTGATCAAACTGGCCAGTATCACGTCTTCGTCTGTTTGGCTCTCCATCCAATTCCTCTGCGTTGTGTACTTTTAATGGTCCTGACGTCTCCGATACTGGTAGATAAGATCCTTATCTTCCCCCGTTAGTGCAATCCATAAACCATAATACTTCTCCACTTCCGTAAGAATTCGACACTTCGACACTGTGAGATACCTTATGAGGAGAAGCGTTGTTTTATTGCTATAAACAGAACCTCATAATCAGATGTTATCAGATGTTATCAAATTGTATCGTCCTTGAAGAGTCTATTCTAATGATCTCTCGGTGTGTTCAGAATTGTCCTTTTGTTATTCAGTCCAATAGTGGTCTGGCCTAGTCGTTAGCCTGAACCCTCCTCGTGTTAGCCGAAGCTAATGATGTCGTGGCATTCTTCCTCCTCCCCCCCCCCCCCCCTCTCTCGTGATAAGAGGAGAGAGAGAGTCCTCTGTGTGATCTCAGTCCTACTCGCTCTCGGTCAGATTATCGTCTGAGTCAGATTCTAGTCTGTCTTACACCCGGAAACACCGTTCGATTTATAGATGTTCGTCGTCGCAACGACGGCCCCGCCTTCTGGTTGTCATGCGACGTGTTGTCATGACAACTGCATAACCTTTAACACTAATAAACTCACGTTTCATTAAGATGAACCTCTCTCCCTCCTGTCCTGGGAGACAGTACACTCTAATCTCAGATGTTCTTCTAAGGAATTCATAACAAAACCCTCGCTGACGCGGCCTGTGCCTGTGAAACCACTGGTTCCACCACCGTTCTATCACCGTCTCCTGCTTCCATGCACATTTCGATCTACCATTTTAGCTGTGGTCATCTCTCCCCAATCTATACATCACATACATTGAAAAAGCACCGTTTTCTCTCAATCCCCCCTTGATTCTTATCACCCCTTCAGAATCATAAATCATTATTTGGTTTTTCAATTAATTATGCCAAAAATAGCCTGTGGTTTAAGCAAACCAACCTCGTCTCTCGTGCACAAGAAACGAAGACGGCCCACGGTCAACCCAGTGATCCTGCTGCCTGATGTCTGTTTGCGCCCCCCTTCGTGCACAAAGGGAACCGAAACCGACCACCAAAACCAACAACATCCAACGACTCATAACCATTGGAGCCCCCCTGTCTGCTCCCAATAATTATATCCTGTTGTTCTACTGTTCTCCCTCTTATCTACCTTCTATATATATATATATCCTTCTATACATATATCTTATATATGAATCCTCCATTTATATCTCATACTCCTAATCAATGAACACAGGACTTCTCGCTGTTGTCTCGTCTCTCGATCTCCTGATTGACTCTGAAAGGAAGTCCCTGTTTGTTCATGATTCACCGCCCGTGCTCTGTTGTTTCAAAACGCTCTCTAAACAGCGTCTCCGCCGGGAAGGCCCCTCCGATGTCCGCCTCGTTCTCCCCTGGGCAACACCGCCTGCGACCGCTGGACTCCGCCTCGTCGGCCGTCTCCGCCCCGTTGGCCGCCTCCGCCCCGTCGGTCATCTTGGTTGAGGCTCATCTCCACCGCCGTCGGCCCTCCCTCTCGTCGTGGATCATCTGTGTACCAGGCTGCCGTGCCTGGCCCCTGCGGCTTCCTCCTCCTCCAGTCTGTCTCCTGGCCATCTCCATCGCTGTCGGTGTCATTCCCCCCTTGAAAGCAGAAACACAACACCGGCAGTCTTTCTGTACATTCGACCCTGTGTTTTCTATTAGTCTACCGTGGCTTTGGGCCTGCAGCTTGTTCTCTATATATTTTTTTCCCCTCTGCAAGCCCCTGCCATGGCCACGCCCTTTCAGACTGTTGGACGGTGTGAGTGTCCTACAGCCCATGGCGCTATTTGTTCTCTATTAGTCCCCCACCTTCTCAACACCCATATCTAATCCTACAGGGCTGTTCCCTGTTTTGTTGTCTTCCGGCGTGACACCAGCAGCTAAACGATACCCACTCGGCGCTCTACGTTTGTCCCACGGTTGACCCCCAGCGCGCGCCAGTTCTTTCTGGTGACGTGTCCCCTCAAGACTCTGCCTATTTATTAGGTGTGAGAAGGCCCCACTGGAGATCGAACTCCCTCTTATTTCATAATTAAACTTATTTAATTAACCTGTATATCGATCTTATTATTATGATAATAACATACAACCGAGCATCGCTCTAACATACAACAGAGCAGGTTGGTTCCCTGCTCCTAACTCACATACGTACTCGTACTATCATCTAACATACAACAGAGCTGTCCGTCGCCCTATACCCTACGGGGCTGTCTACCGTCGCCCTGGAGCTGTCACCGTTGCTCTATACCCTACGGGGCTGTCTACCGTCGCCCTGGAGCTGTCACCGTCGCTCTATACCCTACGGGGCTGTCTACCGTCGCCCTGGAGCTGTCCCGTCGCTCTATATACCCTACGGGGCTGTCTACCGTCGCCCTGGAGCTGTCCCGTCGCTCTATACCCTACGGGGCTGTCTACCGTCGCCCTGGAGCTGTCCCGTCGCTCTATACCACACTTTGAGTTCCTTTACAAAGTTCTACATACACCACCGTGTATACACACAAGCAGTTGGTAATCTTGAACAAATTAAACTCCTTAATTAACTTAAACTCTAAATATTCCCCTATGGGTAATGGAAACTCCCCAGCACTACCCCCCCCCCCCCTCCGCAATTAAACTCCTTAATTGAATTAAACTCTAAATATTCCCCTATGGGTAATGGAAACTCCCCAGCACTACCCCCCCTCCACCACTAGGTGGCAACCTACTCCTCCTCTATGGTGGTTTAGTTGACGTGTCACTTCCGGATTCTAAACCCCTCGTGGCTCTACGGCCATTTTGACTCGGTGCAAATGGCTACTCTCTCAACAAACGGCCGCTGCCCTTCCTTCCAAGGCCTGAAAACACAGCTGTTTTTCCTCTCTTTCCTATCCATTATCAGGGGACGCTTTCTCAGACTAATACTCTTGCCTGATCGGACATAATACACACTGGTACAATCTCCTTTCGACTTTCCTTCTGTTATGAAAACAGTCCCGCCATAACAATTTTTCGATCTGATTCAAGCGCCCCCCCCCCCCCCCCCCTTTCCTCATCTCGCATTTACCCTCCTTAAACCAAAACTGTGCAGCCTGCCTCGTTTGCTTTTCATTCTCTGTAGATAACACCCTCGATTTCCACCATGGCTCTCTGCTCATATTATCACAGCTGGCATTCTCTGTGTCGAACTAGAAATGTTTACGTTTACGGATTCACTATCTGTTCGTTTTTATTTGGCTTGAAAAAATCAAAACAACCGTGTGCACAGTGAACTCACATTTTTGATCGGAGCGCTGTTTCCCCTACAGCGCTGGTTCGCCTCCTGACCGCTCGACTCGCCGCTCTCCCAGGGCTGGCCGGCCTTGCTTCGATCATGATTCTCCCACACATTGATGACTGTTGTCCACTGTCGCCCCATTATTGACAAAGTCTTTATCCGTTGTTCTTATCTCTTGCAAATCCGGCTGTCATCAACAACCAACAACAACCAACTGTTCCCGTTGTTTTAATCTCTTGCAAATCCGGGTCACGGCACCAACTGTAAGATTCTGATCAAACTGGCCAGTATCACGTCTTCGTCTGTTTGGCTCTCCATCCAATTCCTCTGCGTTGTGTACTTTTAATGGTCCTGACGTCTCCGATACTGGTAGATAAGATCCTTATCTTCCCCCGTTAGTGCAATCCATAAACCATAATACTTCTCCACTTCCGTAAGAATTCGACACTTCGACACTGTGAGATACCTTATGAGGAGAAGCGTTGTTTTATTGCTATAAACAGAACCTCATAATCAGATGTTATCAGATGTTATCAAATTGTATCGTCCTTGAAGAGTCTATTCTAATGATCTCTCGGTGTGTTCAGAATTGTCCTTTTGTTATTCAGTCCAATAGTGGTCTGGCCTAGTCGTTAGCCTGAACCCTCCTCGTGTTAGCCGAAGCTAATGATGTCGTGGCATTCTTCCTCCTCCCCCCCCCCCCCTCTCTCGTGATAAGAGGAGAGAGAGAGTCCTCTGTGTGATCTCAGTCCTACTCGCTCTCGGTCAGATTATCGTCTGAGTCAGATTCTAGTCTGTCTTACACCCGGAAACACCGTTCGATTTATAGATGTTCGTCGTCGCAACGACGGCCCCGCCTTCTGGTTGTCATGCGACGTGTTGTCATGACAACTGCATAACCTTTAACACTAATAAACTCACGTTTCATTAAGATGAACCTCTCTCCCTCCTGTCCTGGGAGACAGTACACTCTAATCTCAGATGTTCTTCTAAGGAATTCATAACAAAACCCTCGCTGACGCGGCCTGTGCCTGTGAAACCACTGGTTCCACCACCGTTCTATCACCGTCTCCTGCTTCCATGCACATTTCGATCTACCATTTTAGCTGTGGTCATCTCTCCCCAATCTATACATCACATACATTGAAAAAGCACCGTTTTCTCTCAAGATGGATTTATGAGCGTGTTGGGAAGTTAAAGAGCTTAGCTAGCTCCCTGCGTCCGTCCGCCTGCGAGCGAGGCCTGCATCACACATACAGTAGCCATCCCAGCCAGGCCCTAATGGACACCACTGGCAATTAGCTTCCTCAGCCTCACATATCCAGGGAGCCTTTGTTAAAACAACCAAAAGAGAAGCTCTTGTATATACAGTATACTCTATTCGGAATGACGACAGTGCCTTTTGTAATGTTTTTTTGAACAGGTTCCGTGAAGTTAAGGAAATTATAGCTCAACTCAAAATGAGAAATGAAAATCCTTGTTTCAAGAAAAAACAAAATAGGAGTTGTTGACTCAACAGCAGTGGATACTCATTATGGTAGCACACTCTTTATCACCTTTGAATAAATCACTTCTATAAAGTCACTTTGTTGACTTGCCTACATCTACATGGCTTCAGTGGAGTTCATCTTTTTTTGTACTTTTAAGTAAATTATACTATAAACAGAGCCAACATGCATTGAGCTTCTAAGCATAGAGTGGGTTCTACTGATCAGAGGACCACATGTCTCAAGACGGTTAAACCATGATAACTTTGGGACATATGGGTAATGTCTCTTATGTTTCAGGCTTTGGGAGGGAGTTGTTCATGTTAAGAAATATTGATTGGACTTGAACTCGACCATAGGAATAATAATTCTTAAAGGACCAAAGACATCTCACGGCTGCTCCTGTCTCTCTAGAATCTCCTGCATCTCTAGGAAAATTTACATAATTTTAAAACCTGTTAAGCTGTAGGGTCCCTGTTACGTGTGGGGGTTTGTCTGTACAGGTGTTCCCAGTGTGTGGTGTGTTATGTCTAGTTGTAGTTCCCTGTTCTGGTCTTGTAGTCCTTATCGTTTTCCTCCCAGGTGTATCCATTTGTAGTCAACCCAGGTGTGTCTTGTCTCGTCATCCCCTCGTGTATAACTGTCCTGTTCTTCCCTGTGTGAGGTGCTGATCCTCTCTGTACAGTTCTGTGTTTTGTTTGTCATTATTTTATATTACTTTCTGATTACAAAACCATGGTAACTATTCATTTAATATCTTTTGTTGGTTACTTTGGCTACCGTCTCTTATTATGTTACATTGACAAGATACCGAGCCTTCCTTCAGTCAATGGTAACGTAATAGTCCCCTTATAAGGGGACCCTGCTGTTTTGATCATAAATCGATCGATACAGACCATATTAGATCCCAGCGTGGGGTATCATTGGAAAGCCACACTCAATGGCTACAACCCTGTCCAAAATATTTCGAGATCGCCAAATGATTGACGGAGCTAGAGCCCTGTGTACTTTGTACTGTGCCGTGTACTTTGGCGCACACCTCACATATTGGCATGTAACTCGAGAAACGCTGAACGGATTGTCGCCTGAAATGGCAATCGACAGGCAACAAATAGGGCTTTAGTTCTATATATATATTGTATTAAAAGAAATGCACACCCGAGCCGCTAGAGGTCGGCAAAGTGTCGGCCCACATGTATCTCTTTTATCGTAAAACCGTGAGGAAATGACTAAATCCAGATTTAACACTGCCATTGGAAAGAGGAGCTTTTTCCCTATACATATATGTATGATTTGGCCATAATAAGGTCAAGGTCAAGTTCAAGGTCAAATATGAATTTATAATTAAAATGGATTATAATTTATTACTGTATCTACAAATCCTTCTGTTTAATCATCTTCCCTTTATTCATTTGCTTCGATTTTGACCATAATCAAAATAACCTCAATGTTTTCATGGTGTTATTCACCGGCAAAGATGCAAAGAAAATGCATAATTTATATTCTCCTTTGTTTCATCACAATTTACTCAAGCCTAGTAACAGACACAATATTCCTGACACTGGGAATACATACCCCCAGGTCCCTAGATGTTCCTAGATACCAAGAACATGCCAATTGACCTTGTAGAAGTGGAGCAATCTTCCATTTACTTGGGCATGTACCTTTAGGCGGAATTTCTGAAAATAGGGCTACAGCTTAACAGGTTAAGTACATACATTTACACATAAATAACAGGATGTATCCTCTGCTGCATCAGAACTAACCATCCACAGTCCAGAGTGATGGTGTTCATTGTGAGGAGCGTGACCCCATTGACTTTGCATTGGTTTGTGGCTAACTGTCTGGAGCTGGAGTGAGGAACAGCATGGGTTGTGCTGAGAAAGAACTCCACCAATGTATGGTCGTAGTCATACTGGCCAGCAGTGTAACTAGTAGAGTCTATATCTATATCTGTACTTATCCCTTACCTACTCTACTAGTTATGCTGCTGCCCAGTATGACTATGACCATACTTTCTTTATACCTGTATCACTCAGTGTACATATTGGTATTACAACTCTGCACATACGTCCGATTAACACTACACCCAGTAGTACTAATTTATATATTTTATACCCAGTTTAATCACCTGTACATTGTATATTACTATTGCACTTTACTGTTACATTTGCCAAACTTCTTTTTGTTGTACTGCACTTGTGCTGTATAATGACAATACATTTGAATCTAATCTAACCGATCAACATTGTTATCAGTAAGTATGCCATTGTCATGATTCAATAGCTTTATATCCTCTTATATCATACATTTTGGAGTTAAATGGTCAGTTGAAACCATAAGCAGTGAGCGGAGCTGCCATTGTGATTACATTAGGACAGAACGTTTGGCCTCGCTGCCTACGGTATTTTTTAACAAGTTTTTTGTGAGAGTGAATGTTTGGAGCTTTGTTTGTAAACAGCAACAAATGTCTGAACCAAATCTACGTCTTTCCCTTGATTACCCCTCTCTCTTACTATCCCTTTCTCCATTATTTCTCCCTCCACTGTCCTACCTCTCTTTCTCTCACTCTGAAAAGTAAGAAATAGGGCTGTAGGGTTCCAAAAACCAAAACTAATCCCGTTAAGCACATTCAATATCAAATACTTTTCTAGAGAGTGGAAACAATATCCTTTGGCCTACAGGATATATGGGCCATGTCACTACTGTGTCACTGTGTGTTCTGTACCTGATCAGACTCTATAAGCTGTAAATGCCACATATCAACTAGAAGACAGAGTTCTGGTTGTTTCCTGTCTGTTTGCTGTTGTGTAAATCCATCCTAAGGCTTTCTGTATTAACAGTAAACTCCCCGGAGATCCATCACTCTCCCCTGCCTGCTGTCTCCAGTCAGACAAAATGATTGAGAGCTGCGCTGTGTGGCAGTGCTAATACCATAACAAACTCTACTGTATTGGTGTATCGAGCCAGGTTTTAAAGGGGACATGCTATGGAGAATGGGTTTTGCCTTGTCTGTATGGATCTGGCACTGGCAGTCTGAAATGTTACTTAGGCGCAGGGGGAAAGTGACATTTATTTGGCACGAATTAGAAAGTCTTCGGATTGACAAGCTTAAAAGCGGTCCTCTGAATTATTACTTGTTGTGATGTCACAAGGGGAACACAAGCAATGAATCCGTTTTAATTAATCAATTAGCTGTGATTTTCAGAGTCAGGAACACTGCATACCTAATGCGTACTGTCCAGTTTGTAATAGGGTTTTACGCTTGGGTGTGGGGCAGCCAGGCAGGAAGGGAAGTAATTAAATAAAAATGTGTGTGCTGCTCCACCCTCCAAAAAACACTGTATTCAATACAAGGGAAGACTGAGGTGCTGGAAAATAAGTTTAGTTTTTTCCGCAGATTCAAAGTTGTACAAAGGTGCTGAAAAGATGCATTATTATATCCCATGCACAAAAAAAAATAAAAAATAAAAATAAAAGGCTTTTGGAGTTGTGATGAAGTAGAAAAGTGAATACGTGAATTGAAAAGGTGCTTATTTTTGCTGTGTAGTTTGGCTAGCTTTTTCCTGTTACAGCGATGTAGCTCAGTGGTCCTCAGTCTTTTGGATGTGTGAAGACAAAATGCATGCTTTGATCGTGACCTAACATGATGATGCAAGAGACAGAACGTTCTGACACAGATTCATTCTTTCTAGTTTCCCTTTCCAGGCTATTTCACTTTAAATATGGGGGCAGCTGTGGCCTAAAGGTTATAGAAGAGGGTTTGTGACCGGACTGTATTGTACCCATTCTACAATCTGTTAATAAAGTTTTCAATCAGGTCGCCGGTTCGATTCCCTGGACCGGCAGGAACTATCTAGGCGGGGAAGTGAATTAATTATGAATCTCTGCATCTCTCAATACCAACCGCTGATGTGCCGTTAAGCAAGGCACCCAAATGCAGTGGAGCTGCTCACTGGCTAAAAGTACGACTATGGTTGTACTGGGCAGCTCCTAGGTGTGAATGTGTAGAACTGTTTGCATATGAAGCAGGGCATTGTATTATAATAATTACAATAATTAACTGAAGGAGGGCTTTAGACTTCAAATGTTCTGTATTTCACAATAAAAATAAATAGATTATAAACATGATGATGTACTGTATGTATTTTATCAATCCCCAAGAAGACAAACACAGCTACAAACACACAGCTCTATTCTCCTTATAAACGTCCAGTGAAGTTTTGACGACTCTGTGGTGATATTTTGATGGACATCTCTCAGCACAGGGGCAATGTGCAGAGGTTAGTGCTGGTTTCCATAGTAACATGTGAAGAGGCGAAGTGAACGGTAGCACAAGGAGTGAATTAGGTCGCTTTCACATCTGTAGTTTGGTAGACTCAGGGGTGCTGCACTTTTTGTCAAGCGCACCAAACACTAGAACAAAATGTTTCCATTTTACCGCTTGCTGAGCTTCATGGCAAAGATGCTAGCTAGTTAGTAGGGACATTCACAAACTGAATCAATAATACATCATGGGTACTGGGGGGTTGTGGTGGTATTCCATGGGTGCTCAGGGGTTGTGGTGGTATTCCATGGGTGCTCAGGGGTTGTGGTGGTATTCCATGGGTGCTAGGGTGTTGTGGGGGTAGACCACGGGGTTAGGGGGGGGGGGGGTGCTGGGGGGTTGTGGGGGTAGACCATGGGTGCTGGGGGGTTGTGGGGGTAGACCATGGGGGGTTGGGGGGTGCTGGTGGATTGTGGCGGTAGACCATGGGTGCTGGGGGGTAGGCCATGGGTGCTGGGGGGTTGTGGGGGTAGACCATGGGTGCTGGGGGGTTGTGGGGGTAGCCCATGGGTGCTGGGGGGTTGTGGGGGTGGGACATGGGCCAAGCACGTTGAGGCACCCACTGTGGTGCCAGTGGGGTCAGTATAGCTCTTACAAAAGTCACCCCATCGTCTGCAGGAACGGTTGGCTGCTGGTCTTGCTGCTGCTCCTGCCTGCTCATGCAGCACTCTCCATGGTCTTGCTGCTGCTCCTGCCTGCTCATGCAGCACTCTCCTGGTCTTGCTGCTGCTCCTGCCTGCTCATGCAGCACTCTCCTGGTCTTGCTGCTGCTCCTGCCTGCTCATGCAGCACTCTCCTGGTCTTGCTGCTGCTCCTGCCTGCTCATGCAGCACTCTCCTGGTCTTGCTGCTGCTCCTGCCTTCTCATGCAGCACTCTCCTGGTCTTGCTGCTGCTCCTGCCTGCTCATGCAGCACTCTCCTGGTCTTGCTGCTGCTCCTGCCTGCTCATGCAGCACTCTCATGGTCTTGCTGCTGCTCCTGCCTTCTCATGCAGCACTCTCCTGGTCTTGCTGCTGCTCCTGCCTGCTCATGCAGCACTCTCCTGGTCTTGCTGCTGCTCCTGCCTGCTCATGCAGCACTCTCCTGGTCTTGCTGCTGTTCCTGCCTGCTCATGCAGCACTCTCCTGGTCTTGCTGCTGCTCCTGCCTGCTCATGCAGCACTCTCCTGGTCTTGCTGCTGCTCCTGCCTTCTCATGCAGCACTCTCCTGGTCTTGCTGCTGCTCCTGCCTTCTCATGCAGCACTCTCATGGTCTTGCTGCTGCTCCTGCCTTCTCATGCAGCACTCTCCTGGTCTTACTGCTGCTCCTGCCTTCTCATGCAGCACTCTCCTGGTCTTGCTGCTCCTCCTGCCTTCTCATGCAGCACTCTCCTGGTCTTACTGCTGCTCATGCCTTCTCATGCAGCACTCTCCTGGTCTTGCCGTTATCGGTCAGCCTCTCATCCATCTGCCTCTTTTGTTTCATAAAGCTTTCCTCAACACTATCGACACGATCAGCCATGGCCTTCCTTTTCCTGCACTGGGCACCTGGAATGGTCCATCGTGGGGCGCTTTTTCCTTTGTCAAGACTGTTGCTGCCTGTCTGCTCTCATCATCAGGATGCATGTCCAAGGAGCTTTGATCGCCTGTTAAAACCCTCTGGAGTCGCCAGACCCGTATCCGAGTCTGAAAGCACTACAGTTCCATTTTCATGTCATAATATCACAATGCAGAGGCTGTCATTTTTATTCCGGACATTACAAAAATTTGGTTTTGGAGAGTCGTTTATTCACTGGATTAAAACACTATACACGTCACCCAGGGCCACTGTTACTACTAACGGACTAACATCACAAAGCTTCACACTTCACAGGGGAACCAAACAGGGATGTCCACTCTCCCCCCCTCTTTTTGCCCTTTTTATTGAACCTCTCGAAGCAGCAATCAGAAAAAATTATGACATCAAAGGAATCATTAAACACAATACTCACCATAAGATCAGCCTCTATGCAGACGATGTGTTGTTGTACCTACAGGAACCAACCAATTCACTACAAGCAACTACCAAACTCATAGACTCCTTCTCTTTTTTTTTTTTTTGTCTTTTTTCCCCCTCCATTTTCCTCCGATTTTCTCCCATCCCAATGTTAGTCGTATGCCAATTCCCAGTCCCTTCCTGGTCGCTGCGCACTTACCCCCCACAGTCAGATCATCTGGGAGAGTGGAGGCTACCACGTGCTTCCTCCGACACACGTCCAGCCAATCACCGCTTCTTTTCACCTGGCAGCGCGGATTCTCATTGAGAGGGCGTAGCGTGTGGGAGGACCACACTATCCCCCTCAAGTCCAATCCGCGCTTAGCAGGCGCCCCGACCGAACTGTAGGAGTCGCTGTTTACAACGACCCGGACCCACCCCGCCAGCTTCTCCCACCCTCTAATACAGCCAATTGTATTAGTGCAGACGGCCAGCCAAGCTGGTGACAACCCCGGAGCTGTGAGCTGGATTCGAACAGCTCCGGGGCTGGTGACGAACGCAATCTCCGCTCGGCCACCTAACCGCCCCATAGACTCCTTCTCTAAAATATCAGACTATGCTATAAATTGGTCGAAGTCAATAATATTGCCATTGCGGGGGGTGATAGGAGTCCTGCAGCTCAGAGCCCATCTGTTAAGAGTGGGGGTAGTGTGGAGAGGAGAGAGAACCCAATACTGTGGACATGATGATGAGAGGCAGAGACGGCAGGATTCGTGTAGAATAATGACTTTAATTTAATTTCACCAAGCACTACACGAAAATAGGACAATAACGACACAGCCTTGCTGGTACGATAAACAAAAGACCTTGAGAACAAACAAAAGAAAGTAAACGGCGCAGCCGAGCTGGCACTAGAACAATAAACTGGAGAAAACATAAAACAAAACAGGCAACAACAAAACACTAACACTTACTAGAATCAACCAAGGGAGAGCAACGACGTGGACAGGAAACAGGGAACTGGAGGAAATGACGCCACGACGAGGAGAGGGAGACACACACATATATACCCGACTAATTAAGATTGGCAACACCTGGCCAGGCCAGTCTAAAACACAATACTAACCAACTAAACACATAAGCAAAGATTACAACAACATCAGACAGGGGAGAACATCACACCAGGGAAGGGAACGACAACAATGACAACACACATAGAATTACATTACTCACACTGTTAATTACATTAATTACATCTATCAAAATAGGCCAAATGGTCGCCTGCATCATCAGATGATGTCCACTAGGTGGCGGCTTGATACCACCAAAAGGAGGTAGAGAATGTCCAGGACCTGGGGTCGTTACACCCATCCTTCCCCTTCCCCTCAGGGAATATCAGATATCTAGGAATCAACATTTCACCCAGGCTGTCAGAGTTATTTCAACTCAATTTCATCCCACTGTTAAAAACAATAGAAGACGACACACAAAGATGGCTAAACTTACCACTCTCACTTTTTGAACACGCCCCTTTCCAAGATGGCTGCACGTTTGTGAGTTGTGAGTTTGTCTCTGTTTTTACCTCGTCTAATGTCGGCTAAACTGGATTAAATTCCCATTTTTCTTGGAAGCAACAGTAGTCTACATGCTACATGAAAATCAACCTTTGAGCTGGACTACGTGCTTACTCCTAAACTCCTGCTTGCTGCTACAATAGCTGAGTCACTGTCAACTGAGCTGTGAGTTTGTCTGATTGATAATCAATCAATCAGTCTCTGTTTTTACCTCGACTAATGTCGGCTGAACTGGATTAAATTCCCAATCATTTTGTCTGGAAGCAACAGTAGTCAACATGCTACATGAAAATCAATCTTTGAGCTGAACTACGTGCTTACTGCTAAACTCCTGCTTGCTGCTACAATAGCTGAGTCACTGTCAACTGCGTCTGACTAAACACCACCAAGCATCACCACCAACTGTGCTGCTCTTCACTCCTCTCCTATAATCGGTCTGCTCATCTCACACTGCTTGCTGTTCCCGGGCCTGGCTCCGGGTCTAGTCAACGACCCCTTACCCCTCTGCGATCCTCTCATACCTCCCCCTGGTCTCGTCCAACTGCTACCCCTCGAATCCCCTACCCTCTCGTACACATTTGTGTTCAAAGCCGTTCTGTTGTGCATCGAACTTTTGCTGAAATCATGCGTGTTGCGTTCGCTGTACTAACGCTGTTCTATTTGCTAACACAAATGGAACAGCAAGGAAATGGACTTGGTGAACTTTTCTCGTCCCGTTTATCACTCCAGCACACAAAATCCACTTGGACCTTTCTATCTAGGTTCAGGTGTAGTAGACCTACTAGAATTGTGACTTTATCCCCAGATCAATTGTCTGTTACCATGATATGTCACTATGCACTAAAAAACTATTTCACTATGTCAACGGACTCTCTTTTCTACTCCATTCTAAGCTCTGATGTAAATTCAAAGTGTAACTCCCCTAAAATGGCTAAATTAAGATGCATGGTTGTGTTACTGCTGATGATCTCTGGTAATGTTCAACCAAATCCTGGTCCTGATCTTCATTGTATTCAGACTCCTTCTGACTTCAATGCAAGATCTGGACTTGGCATCATTCATGTAAATGTTAGAAGTCTCTTGCCGAAAATTGATTTTGTTCGAATCTGGGCGCAGACAACGGGAGCTGATATCATTATAATTTCTGAGACTTGGTTAAACAAATCTATTTGCGATAACGACATTTCCATTGATGGCTATAATTTAAGTCGTACTGATCATCCTAAACGTGGTGGTGGCATAGCTGTCTATGTTAAATCCAAATACCACACCTATAGTGGCCGACTGTCATTCCTGTGTGCTGATAGTCGTCCACGATGCACCCGCTATTGCCTTTTTTACACTGTACCAAAGTTGTTGATGTTAATGAGTTGAATGTCCACAGTTGCTTCTCTTACGGTGTACAGGGTTTATTGTTGTCCAAATGAAAGTGATAATGAATTAAAGGTTTGACAGAACAGTTGTCAGTTGCTCCGTGCCAACAGTATAACAGTGTTTGAAAGTAAGTCCTCAGCAGGTGCATGAGATTACGTTGATCACCTTGGCCATTTATAGTTATTGGGCTGCAATGGGTGGTGAGCCCTCTAGTGGCCAAACAGTCTAAAGGTTCTAATGTATACATATAATACAATATAATGGTTCAGTGCATGGTTCTAATATATATATAATGTAATATATATACACAATAATAATATATTATATATATAATAATAATAACAATATATAAATCCACCAAGTCGGTTTCTGCCTCTACACACCGGCCCCTTAATTGTGTACTAAAACACAATTATAAAACTATATATGCATCAAAGAGGCAAAGAAGCCGACATAACCTACAGTCAATGCTAATGTCCTCCATAATAATAAACAATATGAAATCACAATTCTACACAAAGAAACTTGACTGGGGCTGTGGTTTCCGCTTGTTGTCCCTGAGCATGGGAAAAACAAATTAATTAGTAATTCAAATAACAGTCAAGGAAACTCAATGATAATATTCAAAGTGTTTTTTGTTTTTGTTTTAACAAACAGAGCCATATAGCTCTGATAGGCTTATAGCCAATGTATATTCAAAGTTCAACAGAGCCCTATGGCTCTGATAGGCATACAGCCAATGTCCACTGGTTGTGAGACTCCATCGGGGTCGTCAGGACTTTCTGCGGTAAGTCGGTCGGTAGGTTTCAGCCATTCTTCCCTGCAGGTTTCCCTTACGCCGTCGTCTCTTGTAGTTTCTCCTTTTGGAAACTGGCATATACAAAAGTGTTTGGTCATCACCGGCCCCGGTAACACCATGGGCTTCCATGGGCTTCACTTGATAAGCTTGTGTCTTCACAGCGTTGAACAGCTGCACCACCCCCCTGGTAGCAATGCTCTGTAGATTTCGTTCCACCTCTCTGTCTTTGACCAGGTCAGGTTTGTCCCTACACATCATCTCCCAGGTCCGCTTCTTGTCAACCTGTTTCTTTCTCTCCAGCTGCTCCGGTTTCTCCTTCCCCTTCAGCTTGTCCAGCTGTTTGTTCTTCAGAAGCATGGAGGGTGTACTCTCTGGGGTCTTCTTTTCCAGGATCTTAACCATGGCTTCCGCCCATCCAGCATTTTGGTTCCCCTCCTCTCCTTCCTCTCCTCCGTCTTCATCCTCTGCCTTTGCCCCATCATCATCAGCTTCCTTGTCTTCTCCATCATCTGATGCTAGGTTGCTGCTTCCGCTTGTTGGGTGTAGATCAGTGTGAGACTGAGGGGCTTGGGTATGAGAGGTTGTTGGCATTACATGCCGGCTTTGACCAGCGGGGGCAGCACATCCTGTCTTATGGCTTGTAGCAGTATGGCTTGGCCACTGGTCCACCTCTTCTTCCTCTTCTTTATCACTGTCCTCCTCCTCGTCTTCATCACCGTTCTCCTCTCCTTCATCACTCTTGTCCTCCTCTCCTCCATCATCATCATCGACGTCATCAACGCCGGTTCCATCACCACTATCATCATCGACGTCGTCGACATCATCAACGCCGTCAACATCGACGTCGTCGTCCTCCTCACCACCATCATCATCGACGTCATCAACGCCGGTTCCAACGCCACTATCATCATCGACGTCATCGACATCATCAACGCCGTCAATATCGACGTCGTCGTCCTCCTCACCACCATCATCATCGACGTCGTAGACATCATCAACGCCGTCAACATCAACGTCGTCGTCCTCCTCACCACCATCATCATCGACGTCGTCGACATCATCAACGCCGTCAACAACGACGTCGTCGTCCTCCTCACCACCATCATCATCGACGTCGTCGACATCATCAACGCCGTCAACATCGACGTCGTCGTCCTCCTCATCACCATCATCATCGACGTCGTCGTCGACATCATCAACGCCGTCAACATCGACGTCGTCGTCCTCCTCATCACCATCATCATCGACGTCGTCGTCATCATCAACGCCGTCAACATCGACGTCGTCGTCCTCCTCACCACCATCATCATCGACGTCGTCGACATCATCAACGCCGTCAACATCGACGTCGTCGTCCTCCTCATCACCATCATCATCGACGTCGTCGTCGACATCATCAACGCCGTCAACATCGACGTCGTCGTCCTCCTCATCACCATCATCATCGACGTCGTCGACATCATCAACGCCGTCAACATCGACGCCGTCAACTGGTTCATTCTGATGAAGTGTCTGAGGAACAATCCACTCCTTGGAGGGAATATGAGGCGCGATCGAATAGTCACCCTCATCTTCATCCTCGCTGCCCTCTTCTTCATCGCTGACCTCATCTCCTTCATCACTGTCCTCTTCTTCACTGCTGTCCTCTCCTCTGGACTCTGGACTCTGTATTTTGTGCTCACACTCCTTGGAGCTGAAATCAAGACAGTGATTAGTAAAAACATTATCATTGGCCGGTACAATGTTGCGCCTCTCAGCCAAGACTCCCATCGATGATGCCCGCCTGGCCGCTTGCTTGGCTGCTCGCTCAGCTGCGCGCCTGGCTGCGTGTTCGGCTGAGAGCTTTTCTTCTTCCAATTTCCTATCACTTTGTTGTTTCTTTATCCTGATTTCCAACTCGTGTCTCAAGTGTTTAAGGTTTACATTGGCAAGGACAGTTTCATATTTCCAATTATTTTGTTGTTTCTGAAGCAAGTTTACAGTGGAAATGCGTATAAACAAGCATTCATTTTCGTCTTCAGCCTGTCTTAGCCTAGAGCGTACCCATAAGATTTCCTTTTCATCTTCAGCCTCGCTGCCCTCTTCTTCCTCACCACTTGATAGTGCCTTTAATGTAGCATCTGCAGCGTCAATGACAGTTTTCATCTCATGCTCCTCTTGCAAGATATTTAATGCTGCTTGCCTGTTTTCAAATTCATGATTTATTGATGCTTGTTCATGCTTCAAATCCCTTTGTTGTTTTTCAAGGTCATTTATTTTCTTTAAATGGGCAAGACGTGCCATCATGGCAGCTTTTTCAGCTTGAGTCCTTTTAAGCATAAATGAGGCTGTTGAGCTCACACTACTTCTATGACTGCTTGGCTGGCGAGGCACATACTTTCCCATCTTGGCTTCAGACATTGTTACTGTATTCTTTTTACAAATATCGTTTGTAGTTTTAAACGTTACAATCACATGGCGACGTGGTGTGACGTCAGAGCCTTCAAAGTGGGTTTATGTGCCAACGTTATCCCGTTTCCACACGTCCAGACTTTATTAATTGCGATGGTTCTACTTAATTCTAATACGGTACATAGTCCGTTCTAATCCATTCCACAGTATCGCAATTCAATTAGTCTGACGCCGTCTAGTTTTTCCACACGTCGAGTGCGCGACTGACAACATTAATTGCAATGGTTCCAAATATTACGACGTGAATGAATGAATGAATGAAAACTTTATTTAACAGATTGCAGAATGGGTACAATACAGTACGGCTCAATACATACAATTGTTAAGGGGATGCAGACCTGAGAAAGACGTTTGTCTTGTTTCCATCAGGGTCCCCCATTCATATAGACATATATGACATACATGAAATGAATGAATGAAAACTTTATTTAACAGATTGCAGAATGGGTACAATACAGTACGGCTCAATACATACAATTGTTAAGGGGATGCAGACCTGAGAAAGACGTTTGTCTTGTTTCCATCAGGGTCCCCCATTTTCAATTCATATAGACATATATGACATACATGACATACAGATAGTCAGTACTGCTACATCTATACATTTATGACATACCAGATTTGCAAATACAGTACTGTTTGTGATACAGAAGGAGTCAAGAAAAGGGAGTATATACATTTGACGTAGAAACTGTACATTGGAGGTTGGGTGGGGGGGGTTGGGTACATTGGGATATTGGCAACCATACTGGGTAATTTACATTGGAGGTGGTTGGGGGGGGGGGGGGGGCGGGGGGCACACTGTATAAACAAGTAACACTGTACATTGAGGGGGGGGGGGAGGAGACACTGTACAAACAAACACAATTGTACATTGAACTATTGACAAAACCATACTAGGTAAATGACTGTACATTGGAGGGGGTTGGAATGATTGGGTTAGGATATTTACAGGGGCCAGTGTTGAATTGCAGTCTCCCGTAGGTGTCCCTTGAGAGAGGTTTTGAAAGTGGGTAGTGATCCACATTCCTTTACAGCTTTGGGTAGGGCGTTCCACATTGATGTGGCATAATTGCGAAACGTGTTTAGTCCCTTATTTGAGCCGAATCTGGGTTTGACATGATTTGTGGAGCTCCCTCTGGTGTTGTGATCGTGGTATTCACTGACCTTTGGGAAGTATTTTGACATGTACATGGGTACCTTGGTCGTGTAGTGTATCTTGTAGACCAGGCCCATTGCAAGTTGCTGTACTCTGTCGTCTACTCTAAGCCATCCTAGGTTGTCGAAGTGGGCAGGGGTGAGGTGGGTTCTAGGAGTAAGGTCAAGCAGTAGTCTGACCAGTTTGTTTTGAGATGTTTGTAATTTTGTTTTTAGCGCCTTTGAGGTGCTTTGGTACCATGAGGTGCAAGCATAGTCGTAGTACCCCTGAATGAGTGCTCCTGCCAGAGTCTTCAGGGTGTTCTTGTTTACCAGAGAGGAGATCCGGTACAAGAATCGAGTTCGTTGGTTGACTTTTTTTATTACATTGGATGCCATTTTGTCACAGGAGAGATTAGCCTCTAGGATGGACCCCAGGTAGGTAATTTCATCTTTCCTTGTGACAATATTGTCACCCACTGTAACTGAGAAGCCGTCGGTCTTGCTGAGTTTGTTATTTGAACCGAAGAGAATGGACTCTGTTTTGCCCATGTGTAATGATAGTTTGTTATCAGCGAGCCATATGCAGATTCTGCCTAGTTCCGAGCTGAGGGTTTTTTCAACCTGTAACTTGTTCTTGTCAGAGACCAGCAGGGCTGAGTCGTCCGCAAACAGGAACAAGTTGCAGTCACAAGCTGACGACATGTCATTTGCATAAATTAGGAACAGTAGCGGTCCTAGTATGCTTCCTTGTGGAACACCACAGCTCACTGTGAGGGGGGGGGATAGGGTACCGTTTACCTCCACCATCTGTTCCCTCCCCTCAAGGTAGGATTGCATCCAGCTCACTGATAGACTATCAAAACCAATTGCTTTTAGCTTGTCAATCAGAATGGAGTGATTGACCGTGTCAAAGGCCTTTTGTAGGTCCAGCATGACCATGCCGCAGTATTTGCCTGCGTCCACCTCTTGTTTGATGTGGTCATTCAAATAGAGAAGGCATGTGTCAGTGGAGTGGGATGTTCTGAAGCCAGATTGGAATTCGTAGATTAGATTTTTTTCCGCTAGGTACTTTTCGACCTGTTCGTAGACTATTTTTTCCATGACTTTCGAGATGGAGGTGAGAATAGAAACAGGGCGGTAGTTGCCTGGGTCTAATTTGCTGCCCTTTTTGTGCAGAGGGGTCACCCTCGCAATTTTGAAGTCCTTGGGGACGTGTCCCTGTTTTATGGAGAGGTTTATTATGTGTGTGATGATTGGTGTGATGGCGGCTGCTGAGTCTCTGAGGAATTTGGAGGGGATGTTGTCATGGCCAGTGGCCTTGTTAGGTTGGAGGGCGCTCAGTTTATTGAGTACCTCATCTGTTGTTACCATTTCCAGCTTGAAGTCGTCCTTGCGGACCCCTAGGTTTTTGTAGAAAGCTACTATGTGTTCTACCCCATAAAGCCCTGAGTGGGAGGGTAGTTTGTTTACCAGTGTTGTGGCTATGTTTGTGAAGAAAATGTTTAAGTAATTGGCTACATCCAGCTTGTCTGTGATGAGCGTGTTGTCAGTTTTTATGTTTATGTTTGAGAATCTGGTTTTAAGTTTTTTACTGCATCCTAGTTGATTATTGAGTAATTTCCAAAGTTCACGTGGTTTGTTTTTGTTTTCCTCAGTTTTGTCATTGATGAAATTCTTTTTTGCAGTTTTGATCATGGAGTTTACGTCGTTTCTTAGTCTGTTTCTTTCTAGTTTGAGTTCAGTCACGTGGGCTTGGAGTTCACTGCTCGTGCTTTTAGTAAGCTTTGACTGACTTTTACGAAACTCAGAGCATTTTTTGTCTCTGGTTTTCATAGCGGCCAGTATTTCGGAGTGCATCCACGGCTCAGCGCGATTTTTTACCCTGGTGGTTCTTAGGGGGGCCATGTCGTTTAGTATTGCTGAGAATTTGGTTTTGAAACCAAGCCATGTTTCGTCAACCAGTGTACCATTGAGTTCATCTGACCAGTCCAGACTCTCCAGTTCAAGGTTGAAGGCCTCGCTAGAGTAGGTTTTGAGGTCTCTAGATGTGACTGTTTTGTGGCAGCCAGCCTTTTGTTTTAGTTTTTTTCGGGTACAGAATATCATATAATGATCACTTAACCCACATGCTATAACCCCTTTATTTGAGATCTTGGACTTGTCGGAGGTCAGAATGAGGTCAATGGTAGTCTGAGTTGATTCACATACACGTGTGGGTTGGGTGATTAGCTGGCTGAGGCCATGCAGATCACAAAACCTACTGAAGGCCTTGAAGACGGGTGCATCTTTTCGTTGCATATCCGTGTTCCAGTCTCCAATAAGAATTTTGTCTACATCCTCAACTCCAGCTAAACACCCATCCATTGTATCATAAAAGCCACTATGATCTGGCGGCCTGTAGACTGTGCCAACCAGTAGGGATTTCGCCCTTTCGAATAGGATTTCCACCCATACAGTTTCAATTGATTTATGATTCAGGTCATTTCTGTTGATGAATTTGGTGTCCTTGTGTATGTACATACAGACACCACCTCCATGTTTGTTCCTATCATTCCTGATTATTGAGTAGTTCTCAATCTCTATCTCTGGATCTTTTACAGAATCGTCGAGCTTAGTTTCTGAGAAGCACAGTATGTTTGCCTTACCATTTATGAATATTTGCTTGATTTCATCCAATTTGTTTTTTAAGCTGTTAATGTTAATGTGAAAAATGTTCAGTCCATTGGCGTTGGTTATTTCATTTATGTTGGCAGGTTCGAAGTATTGTCCGTTTGTGATCTGTTCCTCTGTGTTGTTATGGGTGGGAAGGGGGGGGGGGGGGCGTCGGGTCCCGCGCCGTGTTGGAACAACAAAGAAGGGGGGAGGGGGGTGTCGGGTCCCGCGCCGTGCTGGGACAACAAAGGACTCGTTCCTGGTTGTTTTTGTTGTTAGCTCTGCTAGCTAGCCGGCTATCGGGCGTCGAGATGTTTACATCCCGCGTCGAGATGGTCGTCATGGTTTCGACCCTCGGTTCACCTCCTCTCGTCACTGCCTCACGTGTGCTCGTCTGCTGCGGCGTCATTGGGGAAGCGTTGCCGTCCGCGCAGTAGATGTAGCCACAGGTTGCGTTGTTGATGCTGTTGGTCGCGATGGGAACCTCCATCGCTTCTTGCTGTAGTCTCTGGTTCCGTGTCATTACGGGACCAGGGTTCTGATGTATGTCACCCGACATGAGCAGATATAATAAAAACATTGATCTCTTATTACACTTGCCTGCCGGGGGTAATTTCTTTCGTTCCGGATTTGCAGTAAGTACTGCGTGGATCGCCGAGGCTCCGAAGGGTGGATGTTTCCTCTCCGTGCCCGTTAACAAGTAGAAGTCGCAATGGGACTGTTGATTTACGTTTTCGCTACCCTCCACTTCTGTCTGGAGTTGCTGCTTGAGTTGTGAATTCAGGTACAAATCCATAATCCACAGGAGGGAAAGTAGAAAATGCGCAAAGTACTTTGTTGTTGCTCTGTTGCGTTGGCTGTTGCGTTGGTTACGGGAGCTACGTAAAATGCGACCGTCCATGTTGAAGCCGGATGTGCTCTGTGATGTTCTCAGAATGGACGGGCGGCTCGTCCTCCTATGAGAAGTCGACATGACATACAGATAGTCAGTACTGCTACATCTATACATTTATGACATACCAGATTTGCAAATACAGTACTGTTTGTGATACAGAAGGAGTCAAGAAAAGGGAGTATATACATTTGACGTGGAAACTGTACATTGGAGGAGGTTGGGTGGGGGGGGTTGGGTACATTGGGATATTGACAACCATACTGGGTAATTTACATTGGAGGGGGGGGGGGGGGGGGCCGGGGGGCACACTGTATAAACAAGTAACACTGTACATTGAGGGGGGGGGGGGGGGGAGACACTGTACAGACAAACACAATTGTACATTGAACTATTGACAAAACCATACTAGGTAAATGACTGTACATTGGAGGGGGTTGGGTTAGGATATTTACAGGGGCCAGTGTTGAATTGCAGTCTCCCGTAGGTGTCCCTTGAGAGAGGTTTTGAAAGTGGGTAGTGATCCACATTCCTTTACAGCTTTGGGTAGGGCGTTCCACATTGATGTGGCATAATTGCGAAACGTGTTTAGTCCCTTATTTGAGCTTACGTCGTATTACGTCCAATACGTTTCATAATCCACAGCATCACAATTAATCAATTTGTCAGTCTGACGTTATTATACTCAACAGCGTTCGCACGGAAGCGCAACAATGTAGCAAAGTCCAGAGTCACGTTTCATTCATAAATACAGCAGCGTCCAAACAATTCCACTTCACGGCAGGCCATTACAGCTCTTCACCGTCTTTCAAATCCTTTATCCAGGTCTTCATCAACAGAGGTGTATTTCATAAATCTTCTTACCTCTGGTTTCCTTTTGTGAGGGAGGTTGTCCAACTTTATACTCACATAGCACGTCCTTCTTTCACAAGGATATTTTTCCTCTTTTTAACTCTCGTCCTTCTGTCGTGAGGGTATTTTCAAACTTTGTACTCCCACGTCCTTCTTTCAGGAGGAGACTTTCAAACTTTATACTCTTTTTCACTCACAGTCTTCTGGCGTGAGGGAACTTTCAAACTTTATAGTGGCCGACTGTCATTCCTGTGTGCTGATAGTCGTCCACGATGCACCCGCTATTGCCTTTTTTACACTGTACCAAAGTTGTTGATGTTAATGAGTTGAATGTCCACAGTTGCTTCTCTTACGGTGTACAGGGTTTATTGTTGTCCAAATGAAAGTGATAATGAATTAAAGGTTTGACAGAACAGTTGTCAGTTGCTCCGTGCCAACAGTATAACAGTGTTTGAAAGTAAGTCCTCAGCAGGTGCATGAGATTACGTTGATCACCTTGGCCATTTATAGTTATTGGGCTGCAATGGGTGGTGAGCCCTCTAGTGGCCAAACAGTCTAAAGGTTCTAATGTATACATATAATACAATATAATGGTTCAGTGCATGGTTCTAATATATATATAATGTAATATATATACACAATAATAATATATTATATATATAATAATAATAACAATATATGTAACTGAGGGGTACAATTCCCTGACTGTATTAATCAAGTACTGATATCATTGAATCACTACCGACTTGTACATTGCTGGCCAACACCGTACAACGGTATTCTAGATGACGACACTTCACAATAACACGGTTTTCCACACAGAATACTAGTTTACAATATTTATTACACAAAGGGGATATTAGGTTACATCACTTGGTCACTTTAGATGCGCTTATAAGGCAAATAGAATGTGCAGGTAAATCAATAATGGATATTAAGGATTATCTAGGGATCTTCTGGGAAAGGGTGTACTACCGGTTGTAAGCCAGCAGAGGGGGCCAAAGCTCTATGCAAGTCAATGGTTCACGGGGGCAATATCACCCCTGGAGCAGTGGGGATAGGCAACCTGGTCCCAGGATGCGCGCCGTGTAGGTGAGAGCCGTCGAGCCTCTGTTACGACAGAGACAGGCTTGAGTGATGGTCTCACGGGCAGGTGTAAATCCCACAGTAGCAGTGGGGTAGGCGGTTCTCTGTTCCAGCAGCTTGGTCAAAGCAATGAAGAAGAATAATCCTTGCCCGGAGAGTGGCACTGCCGGTGGGGTGTAAGTCCTCCGTGGTGCTGCTGCTCCGGTGTAGATATCCTCTCCGGTGCGGTAGTGCACGGCTGAACTTGACGTTACTGTACTATTAGCACGCGGCAATAAGTGCTCTATTATAGACACACAATTACCCACTTCACGTGGTCTTTGACTCGTAATGAAGGTTTACTAATATATAGAGAACGATACGACAAACAGACGTATTTAGGATAACACGATTCTATCTTGGGCGATACGAGCCCTGCTATACCTCACGTTACGTAGTGGGTAAGGCTTTACTTGGTAACTGAACCAGACTGAACTGAAGGCGAACTGAAGAGGAACTGCAAGGGGTTCTGTATTCTTGCGCCATATTTATATCCACGGTGGACAAATAGTGCCTATCTCATTTCTGTCGCCTCTTGGTCTCGTAGCCGTGGGCGAAAAGCGGGCATGTTCAGACATATCTCGTCGGTACCTTTCAAGTCAGCTCGAGTGGGCAAGGCTTTACTCGGTGCCTGGCGCTAGGGGATCGCTTCCAATAGAGGAATGAATATTATGGTCTGTCCTGCTAGACTAAAGGGATATTCCGTGCATATTGTACAAGGAATATACAGGGGATATCAAACTATATACAAATATTATACATGGGATCTCAGGCAATAAATATATATATTCGGTTTAATCTGACCCTTTGTAACAGCCGCCCCCTAATTAGTCCCACCTAATTAGCTAAGCAGGGACAGATTAACCGCACTGTCCACCACTCAATGTCTGTGAGGGGTCGGTCAGTTCACAAAGTCAGGGGTCATGGTCGTCATTAGGCAAGTCGGGGAGCCTTGGCGACTCTATCAGCCTCGCCACGGGTCGGTTGTAGATCCGCCCTTGGCCGAGCACTTCTGCCACTCTGACCTTTCCGTCGGACCAGTGGTCACTTTGCTTACGCGGCCGGCCGGCCACGCAGCTCGGGGTGGTGACTGGTCTATGGTCATGACGACTGGACGGGATGAAGGGGGGCTTAGGAGGAAGCGGGCCTGAGACTGCTTTGATCTGGGCTTGGCTGTGCTTTCTCCTCCTCCGTCTGTTTCTCTTGTTCGCTCTGTACCCCGTGCGAGGAGGGGCCGGTCCCGGCCGCCCCGTCAAGGAGTCGCTTGGGGTGCTGGGTTCGAGGTCAGCTACGTCTGAAGCGCAGCTGAGGGGGGTGGAGTTCCGAACTCCCTCTGGTACCCACGGTTCTCTCACGGGCCTCTCGCTTAATGTCAGTAGCCTCTGCTGTATGGGGGAGAGGCCGGTGTCTTCTTCTGTCTCTCTGGAGTGGAGGCAACTAGTGGCTGCTGTTCGGTTGAGAGATTTAGCGAGGGGGCCTTGCAATGTCCATCCTAGGCGGGTCTCGACTGCTGCAGGACAGCCTCTGGGGCCTGTATGGACCCGGTCAATCGGGACTATGAGTTCTGCATGGTCGGAGCCTATCAACAGGGTCGGGGTAGCGCCGTCCATGAGCGGGATAGGTAATTGGCGCAGGTGCACATATTTATCCATCAACTTGGTGACAGGGTAGGTGTACTGCGAGAGTCCTATTTCTTGGCTGGTGAAAGCATTTGTGATCTTGTACCGTCGCTCTGGCTGCCCGCTTGCTGCAATAGTGAAGGAGACATTCTCGCCCTTTATCGTCTTTAAATCTCTCCTTATTGTCCGAATCGTCATTTGGTTCTCGCTCCCCCGCAGTCCCAGCTGGGCCGCAGCGGACGCGAGCAGAAGGGTCTTCTCTGACCCGTCATCAAGGACGGCGTAAGTGTCCATGACTTTGTCCCCGTGGCTCAGGAGCACTCTGACCACTTTGAGGAGCACACGGGGGGTCCCGCTGTGCTGGTCAATGTGGAGCACTCCTGCTAGTTGGTTGTCTTGGACCTTCTGGTGGGCTCCGCACCGTGCTGCGCGGTAAACGGCGCCCGCCTGGGCCGCCTGGCGCCACTGGTTCACTTGGACGGGGTTCAGTGTCTTATATTCGGCGCACTGTGCCAGCCAGTGTCCGCCGTCGCAGTAGGTACAGTAGGGAGCGGTCTGGTGGGACTTTGGTTCTGGTGCCACCGCCTCGGCGTGGTACATGACCGCGACGGGCCCACTCTGTTGTCCTGGGTGACGCTTGTTGATGTCGTGCAGGACCTCCAGGTGGGTGCCACCGCACCTGCTGCACTTTTTCTTCAGGTGGCACTCAGCTGCTAGGTGGCTGCGCGCGCAGCGGAAGCAGCGGCGGTGGTCCTTGACCCACTGGCTCACATCCTCCGTGGTCAGCTTCTTGAATTCCTCGCACTGATGGAGCCGATGTTCTCCCTCACAGTACTGGCACTCAATCTTCCACTGGTCCTCTTTCGTCGAGGGGGTGTTGTGGTTGGAGTGCTGCGGTACTGACTCTGATTGGTGCATGACAGTCACCGATCTTCTTCCATCATTTAGTCTCCTGGTTCCTTCTCTGGAGCCAGGGGTGCTCCGTCCGAATGTATCTAGCCGTAAGCTGCTGACTTCTCTCGCCAGGAAGTCGGCTAGATCGAGGAGGTTCGGTTCGGGGCCATTAGGGTCTCGGTGGTCTCTCTGCCGCCTAAAGCGCTCCTGTCGGGCGGGCGGTAGCTTCTCCAAGATCCTCTCTACATTTGAGTTGGCGTATAGTTCATGCCTACCCTTTTCCCTCTGCGCTCCCAGCATCCCTACCAGGGACTGCACTCTGATGGACAGGTCGTCCAGTGCTCGATTGTCTGTGGCTGGGGGTAGGCGGTCAATATGCCTTATCTCTTCTATCACGTAATCCCATATACGTCCATATCTCTGGTCCAGCGCTGCAAGGGCCGCTGTGTATGGTGTCGAAGAGGAGGCGTAGGCCAGCGCTATATTGTGCGCTCGCGGTACTTTCAGGTGCTTCAGTAATATTGCATACTTGTGGCGTTCATCAGCGACATCCACCATCATTGTCTCTAGGCACATCCGGAGCTCCGTGTACTGTGCTCGATTCTCATAGACGAAGTCTGGGATTGACAGCGTGGCAATGTATGACGCTGTGGGTGACTGATACATCGGTGAGCGTTGGGGGAGAGGCCTCCTAGGCGAGTCTCCTCTGGCGTGTCGTCTTGGGCTGGTACTTGGTGGGTACCGAAGGTCGGGTACCCAGGTGCTGTTCCTCGGGGCTGGCGGTGCGTCAAACTCACCCGTGAGTTGAGTCGGGGGTTTGTAGCGCAGGGCCTCGGGGCTGACTTCTGGGCTGTACTGGACCTCCTGGTCCTGAGTACGTGGCTGCGGGTCGGGGCTGTACTGGGCCTCCTGGGCCAGAGCACGTTGCTGCTGGTCGGCTTGACACCCCTCCTCTTCCTCCTCCTCTTCCTCTGCTAGGACCTGGAGTCGTCTGCTCAGTCTCTCGGCGTGGTCCGGTTCCGTTACCCGGTTGCTGGGTCTCGTATGGACCGGCTGGGGAGGGGGTTCGGAGACGTGGACAGGCTCCTCCTGTAGGTGGGGTCCCGGGTCGCTTCGTCGGGTAGGGGAATGTGTCCTAGACCCACGTCTGGACGACCTCTGAGAGCTCCGTGCGGAGTGAGGGGGTGTCGCCATGGCAACCAGTTTGTCCATCAGCTCCGCCTGCAGCCGGTCGCGCTCTTCCTCGCGCCGGGCATGGGCTGCGTCGCGCGCTGCTTCGCGCTGGGCATTGGCGGCGTCGCGCTGCGCATTGGCGCTGGCCTGGGCAGCGTCGCGCTGTGCGTTGGCGACGTCGCGCTGGGCATTTGCGCTGACATGGGCGGCGTGGAGCTGTGCATTTGCGGCGTCGGCGCGGCTTCTCTCGACGTCGCGCTGGGCATTGGCGCTGGCATGGGCGGCGTCGGCGCGGCTTCTCTCGATGTTCTCCTCTGTCTGGAGGCGTCTGGTCTCCAGTCTTATTCGGTCGTCCTCGCTCCTTTGTTGCGCCTGGAAGCGCTCTCGCTCCCCTGCGTAATGTTCGCGCTCGCACGTCTGTTGCGCTTGAAGTCGATCGCGTTCGGTGGAGGCTGCCAGGGTGGCGATGAGTGCCTGCGCCAGCATCTTGTCCGCCTCGCTGGGGGAAGACGCCGTTCAGGGCGATCGGCTCCCGGCAGTACTGGTTGGAGATCCATTCTCCGGTTGCGTACCGCGGAGATCCGTCTCCTGGGTGCGCGTCTCTTTAGGGTTGTCTTCCTCCCGGGGCTGGTCGGGGACTACTTCTCGGGTAGTGTCTGGGGGTAAAGTCGTGTCAGTTCCCTCCTGGTCCCCACCGTGAGCTTGGTCAGTTACTTTAGAACCCACTGGGGCCTCTGTTGGCGGGGTAACCTGGTTGTTAAGGTCGGACATAATTTTACTTTCTACTTTTTCCGCGTTTAACTTCCCTTTAAAGCTAGGTATTGGACTGACAGAGTATGCCTCTAGGTAGGGAGGTGGCTGTCGTCTGCGCTGCGGGCGATCTAGCTTAGGAGAACCGTTTGTGGAGTGTTCGTCATCTGCCAATTCCATATTAATATTATATTAATATTACGCTAATTATTATCTCGGCTATCGAAGGACCAATTGTAACTGAGGGGTACAATTCCCTGACTGTATTAATCAAGTACTGATATCATTGAATCACTACCGACTTGTACATTGCTGGCCAACACCGTACAACGGTATTCTAGATGACGACACTTCACAATAACACGGTTTTCCACACAGAATACTAGTTTACAATATTTATTACACAAAGGGGATATTAGGTTACATCACTTGGTCACTTTAGATGTGCTTATAAGGCAAATAGAATGTGCAGGTAAATCAATAATGGATATTAAGGATTATCTAGGGATCTTCTGGGAAAGGGTGTACTACCGGTTGTAAGCCAGCAGAGGGGGCCAAAGCTCTATGCAAGTCAATGGTTCACGGGGGCAATATCACCCCTGGAGCAGTGGGGATAGGCAACCTGGTCCCAGGATGCGCGCCGTGTAGGTGAGAGCCGTCGAGCCTCTGTTACGACAGAGACAGGCTTGAGTGATGGTCTCACGGGCAGGTGTAAATCCCACAGTAGCAGTGGGGTAGGCGGTTCTCTGTTCCAGCAGCTTGGTCAAAGCAATGAAGAAGAATAATCCTTGCCCGGAGAGTGGCACTGCCGGTGGGGTGTAAGTCCTCCGTGGTGCTGCTGCTCCGGTGTAGATATCCTCTCCGGTGCGGTAGTGCACGGCTGAACTTGACGTTACTGTACTATTAGCACGCGGCAATAAGTGCTCTATTATAGACACACAATTACCCACTTCACGTGGTCTTTGACTCGTAATGAAGGTTTACTAATATATAGAGAACGATACGACAAACAGACGTATTTAGGATAACACGATTCTATCTTGGGCGATACGAGCCCTGCTATACCTCACGTTACGTAGTGGGTAAGGCTTTACTTGGTAACTGAACCAGACTGAACTGAATAATAATGCAGGACCTGTTGCGGAGGTCTTTATTCGGCATGCAACGACACTCAATGTTTTAGCGGTACACACAGTGGTTAGTTTTTTTAGCACACACACCGGAACACACACGCATGCATTGTCTCTTTAGAATCGCCGATGCGATTCGTCTCTGCGATTAACCCATCCCGTCGTCCTTCCCCCCCAAGGGCAGCCGGGAGCAGACAGGCGTCAACGTGAGCTGCGCCAGGGGACCAATCCAAGTGCTCCTGTCCGTCTTCGTCAAGGACGCCACAGCGTTAGCGATCTGTTGTTGTGCATGTTTTTCCATTGGGTTTATCTTATCGGGGGGGAAACCCTTGCGAGCACGGGGAGAACATGCAAACTCCACACAGAAAGGCCTGGGAGATAGCCCACCTGGGTACCTGGCATCATGGAAACCTGGTCCCCAAGCGGGAATCGAACCCTGGACCTTCTTGCTGTGAGGCGACAGTGTTAACCACTACACCACCGTGCCGAAGGCGAACTGAAGAGGAACTGCAAGGGGTTCTGTATTCTTGCGCCATATTTATATCCACGGTGGACAAATAGTGCCTATCTCATTTCTGTCGCCTCTTGGTCTCGTAGCCGTGGGCGAAAAGCGGGCATGTTCAGACATATCTCGTCGGTACCTTTCAAGTCAGCTCGAGTGGGCAAGGCTTTACTCGGTGCCTGGCGCTAGGGGATCGCTTCCAATAGAGGAATGAATATTATGGTCTGTCCTGCTAGACTAAAGGGATATTCCGTGCATATTGTACAAGGAATATACAGGGGATATCAAACGATATACAAATATTATACATGGGATCTCAGGCAATAAATATATATATTCGGTTTAATCTGACCCTTTGTAACAATATATAAATCCACCAAGTCGGTTTCTGCCTCTACAACACCAAAGTGTTAGTAACGAAATCTATACCTAAGCAGTTCGAAATAATCGCCTTACAAATTGAATTATCAAAGGGTTGCAATGTCACGGTTGTCGGCTGTTACAGACCTAATTCTGCTGTAAAGGAAACGTTAGCCGCAATATCTGACATTATTTCCCAATTAACGGACAATGAAATAGTCATTGTTGGTGATTTCAATTGGGACTGGTTATCTCCGGCGTCAGATGAATTTAAAGCATATTGCAATTCAATGAATTTTACGCAATTAATACTCTCCCCAACTCGCCCAAATCTGAAATGTCCTGAAAAATCTACACTTATTGACTTGTTCTTAACAAATAATCCTCATAAGTATACCTCGATAGGCATGTTTCCTAATGACGTGAGTGACCATTGTGTTATTGCGGGTGTTAGGAATACAAAGATATCGAAGTCAAAACCTCGCTACATTATTAAACGTGATACAAAGCACTTTTTTGAACAGGGATTTTGGCAGGATATGTACCTAAATGATTGGAGCAGGGTCTCTTTAATACCTGACGTTGAATTAGCATGGAATCTCTTCCTGGATATGTTTTTGCCAATTGTAGACAGACACGCCCCCTTTAGGAAGTATAGAGTTAGGGGCAGGGATAACCCCTGGTTTTCTAAAGATTTATCCAACCTCATACGAGAAAGGAATCTCATCTGGGCCAAGGCAAGGAAGGCAAACTCTGAAGCTCTCTGGACCACTTTTAGATGTTTAAGAAATAAATGTACTTCCTTAGTAAAGAAGGCCAAATCAAGTTTTTATCTCACTCTCACAACAGAAAACCTAAATAACCCACAGAAATTTTGGCAGACAATTAAATCCTTATCCCCAAATAGCTCAACTGGTCTTCCACCCTGTATTGTATCTGGTCTATCTACTGTGTATGAGAAAACTGAGATGCTCAACTGCTTTAACAAACACTTTGTCTCGTCTGGGTTTCTCTTTGATCAAGTAACAAACAATACCACAACACAGGTCCCACTTGAAACTGAGCCCTATCACATAATACATTTGATTTTCAGCCCTTCTCTATTGGTGAAGTGCATAAAGCCCTTAAGAATTTGAATCCTAAAAAACGAGCTGGGCCAGACAAACTGGATCCCTATTATTTAAAGCTTTCTGCTGATTTTATTGCAGAACCTCTAACTTATATTTTTAACTTAACCTTGACTTGTAATGAAATACCCAAGATTTGGAAAAAGGCTCATGTTCTACCCCTGTTAAAAGGTGGTGAGCCTTCAAACCCCAACAACTACAGGCCAATTTCTAATTTGTCAGCTTTAGCCAAGATACTGGAAACTCTGGTAAGTAATCAGCTGAAGGAGTTCTTATATAACAATGCTATTTTATCTTGTGATCAATCTGGTTTTAGGAAATGTCACAGTACCGTTACAGCAGCTACAAAGGTAGTAAACGACATAATTGGGGCTTTAGATAGGAAACAACATTGTGCTTCCCTTTTTATTGATTTTTCAAAGGCATTTGATACAGTGGACCATAATATAATGAAGCATAGGCTAATTAATGTAGGACTGTCTGACTCTGCTGTTGGCTGGTTCTGTAATTATCTTGCTGACAGGACTCAATGTGTTCAGGCTGATGGTTTTTATTCTGATGTTTTATCTGTCCACAAGGGGGTGCCACAAGGTTCTGTTCTAGGACCATTGTTATTTACAATCTATATCAATAATCTAGGCAAAAATGTTCCAAATGCAAACTTTCATTTTTATGCTGATGACACTGTCATTTACTGTTGTGCTAATACGTTGACAAAAGCTCTGGAAAGTTTGCAAAATACGTTTAAAGAAATAGAATCCCAACTTCAGCAACTAAAGCTTGTTTTAAATCCGGAAAAAACAAAAATTATGATTTTTACTAAATCCAAAACAAAAATGCCTTGTCTTGCCTCTATACACACATCGCAAGGCATTCCTATTCAGATTGTGTCGACTTTTAAATACCTTGGCTTTTTACTTGATGACAGCTTGTCTTTTAAACCACACGTTGAAAGCCTGGTCAAGAGGCTAAAAGTGAGGTTGGGTTTCTTTTTCAGAAACAAATCGTGCTTTTCTTTTAATGCAAAGAAGCAACTAGTTGCTGCCACTTTTTTACCAGTATTAGATTATGGTGATGTTTTATACATGAATGCCTGTTCCACCTCACTACACATGTTGGACACTGCTTACCATGGTGTATTAAGATTTATTTCTGGATATAGATCACTTACCCATCATTGCACTCTGTATGCTAAAGTTAACTGGCCGTCCTTGACTGCCCGTAGACTGCTTCATTGGTACACCTTCATTTATAAAGCAATTATTGGTCAGCTCCCTTTTTACCTCGGTTCATACCTCACCATCACATCAAACCCATTTTACAGCTTACGATCCCAGGACTATTTATATGCCTCAGTACCCAGAACCCGCACAGAGTTTGGGAAAAGGGCCTTCATGTTCTCTGCTCCCTCTGCCTGGAATGGACTTCAAAAAACTTTGAAACTGCAGGCCCTCACTACCATATCTGATTTTAAAGTTCAAATTAAGGGCATTTTAAAGAATGAGATGGGAGAATGTCGCTGCTTCACTGCATAATGTGCTGTTATATTTTATGTTTTTAACCTGACCTTCTCTCCCCAGCAACCTCCTGCAGGGCCTCACCTTCCATCCTCTTTCTACCTTTTTACCCTACCCTCCAATCTCCCCCAATCCCATTCAATCTGATTTGCTGCAGCTCAAATGTATCCCCTTGCCCCACTTTGCCTTTTATGTCTTTGTCTGTGTTTTGTGTATTTTTGTATGTTTGTTTTTAGTTTTTGCTGCCATTTTGGCCAGGTCTTGCTTGAAAAAGAGATATTTGATCTCAAGTGACTACCTGGTAAAATAAAGGTAAAATTAATAAAAAAATAGGTAGAATAGCAACTGTCAAAATGTAAATTCTCCCGAAAATAAATGATCTATTCACTATGATCCCAACCCAGCCTACCACCAACTGGTTCAGCTCCCTGGACTCCATCATTACTAAGTTTTACTGGAAGAATAAAAAAGCAAGAATTAATTTAACCACCTTTCAAAAAAAGAAAAAACCAAAGAGGACTTGAAGCACCTAACGTTCTCAACTACTATCTGGTCAACCAATTAATATACATCTACACATGGATTCACCCTACCCAACAATACAACCCTTGGGAAGACATTGAGAAGGAAATCTCACCACAAGATCTGCCATTCCTTAGCACAAGTATAAAACATCACAATTGTTTTAGGAATACAGTCATCTCCACAACTCTGACAGCCTGGTGGAAAGCCAACTAAATCACTGGTAACACACTAACTCCCTGTAAATCAGGGGTCTCAAACGCGTGGCCCGCGGGATGATATTTTGCGGCCCCCTACTTGACATCAAAGTTTAGTGTTAATGCGGCCCGCGCGCAACTGTTTGCCGAGTCGTTGCGCGAGAGTTGGACGTTTTATTTATTTGATCACTTGTAGGCTACCATAGCGCAGGCTCATGACAGCAACGTTATGTTAGTGACTTGGTTGAAACGTGATTCCGGAGCGATATCAAGTAAAGTGGAAGGCAAATACATCCTCCCTATCTCCTCTGACTGCGAGCAGTGCTCTGCATGTCCGGCTGCACTGCCACACTTCTCTGTGTCTGTGTACAGGTCTGGTCCAATCACATTCAGCATCCCGTCAGTGTTTTCCCCCCTCACCCACAGTCTGCGAATCAGATGCAGAGTAGGGGAGTAGGGCGGGTCTTCACGGACTGCAAGTCGTCTCTCTCTTTCAGTCCGAGTCAGTTGACAGTGCATCTACAGTAAACTCGCTCCCAGTTTTATCTCCGTGCGATGAATGTAGCTACTAGCCTAGTTTCGCCAGCAGGCAACCAGCAGAAAAATATGGCATTTTCAAAGATGGTCAGTAAAAGAAAAGTCGACTGCAATTCAAAGGTGAATGGACTGAAAAATATGCTTTCATCCTGAGTCCCAGCACCAAACCAATGTGACTATATGCCAAGAAACGGTAGCTCTTGTGAAGGGTGGCAATTTGAAAATAATGTATGACTGAGTGATGGAGACCATGTTTGAAGGCAATCAAAAGCAAATCCCCCTCAGATCGCACAGCAACCAGAATAACTGAAATACTGGCTGGTGATTTAATTAAACAGCTTTGTGATAGAATAAAAAAAAATGCACAGTGCATTTCCATAGCTGTGGATTAGTCCACTGACACCACTGAGAAGCCTATGTTCTGAAGAACCATTCATGTTCTGAAGAACTGTTCATGTTCTGAAATGTTATTGCTAAAGATTGAGAAGATTGGATCAGTTGTACTTATTTTTTGAATATTTGAAACCCTTTTTTTGTGGAATATTTGATGCGGCCCAGCCTCACCCAGACTCTATCTCCAGCGGCCCCCAGGTAAATTGAGTTTGAGACCCCTGCTGTAAATACACCCCAATCTGGCACAACCCTGACTTTCAACTCAGCAAATCACCCATACACTTCCCAGCTTGGAAAAAAAAAGGCATTACTCATCTTCACCACATCTTCACAGACAACAGCCTAATCACTTCTCAAGATTTGACTGAAGGATACGGCATTGGGACATACCAACTGTAACTGAGGGGTACAATTCCCTGACTGTATTGATAAGTATGGTATTATTAAACCACTACCGCTTGTACTTTAACTTCTGGCCATCCAGTACATGATATAGATATGATGAACACTTTCCCACCTGATGAAACGAAGTCCACACAAATGTATAAATCGAATATTTTATATAGCAAAGGGTATATACAACGTTCACTTAATGACATTTATGATTTGAAATGCACTTGTATGGCAAATGAGTATTCGTAGGTAAATCAACATTGAATGTCCAATCTCTGGTTACGCAGGGAGTAAGTATACAACCTGGTTCGTTAGGGAACTATAGCGATGGTACTTAAATGATTATAGCTGGATACACTAAGGGGGGGGCGGGTCCCGCTGGTTGTAAGACAGTAGGGGGGGGTTAGAAGAGCCGCTGGCGGTATCCCATCTGGCCGACGATTTCTTGGGAGAATTCAGAGTCCTGAACACGATGCCCACAGAACCTCGGTCCGCAGATGAATACAGCTGGACCCTCTGGTGGACGGTAGCTGCCGGTCCACAGACGAAGAGACGTGAGGCGACCTCACTCGGGGTAGAGCGCCGTCTCACCTGGACTCCTCTCCGGGGGTAGTTCCAACACTCAGCAGTGTTGGCCGTTATCCATGGAATAATCAAAGCACCCAAAGCATGTAGATAATCCAAGCCGTGGAAGGCTCGCCGTCGTCCGGGTAAAGTAATCCAATGTACAGGTCCACTCGTCCTGGCCCGGAGCTCCTCGGATGCAAGCACCACACGTGGTCTGCCCAGCCTGGTTAAGACTCCAGGGCCCTCATGCATCAACGTGGACGTAGAACTTGACCTACTTCCACACGTAAGCACGGAATGTAGAACTAGCGTACGCACAGGGAAGTCGGCATTCATCACACGTGCGTACGCAGGCTCTATGCCCTGCCGTGTTGATGAATACCACTTTGTTCTACCGTCAATGCTCGTGCATGATTATCCATATATGGTCATGAAAATGAGGAAACACCCCCCATGGGATGTGAAATAATGGACCGACCCGAGCGGGACTCCGAGAAACTCCACGGAGAATTCACTGCTGTCGAACCAAGAAGACACTATCGCGTATTATGATTTATGGGATAAATAAAAGGCGGACTTGTAAACGGTGATGTCAGATATCAACGGCTCCCTAAGACCATTGCTGCAATTCTGCCTGGACAGCTCAAAATACTAATAAAGACCGTTCGTTGACCACTGTTTGGCGTTGGTTGTGTGTCATTATAACCGTGCTGTAATATGAATGCCTTTATTAGTTGTGTTCGATTGGCTATATGATTTTTAGAGGCATCTATTTTGTTGTCGGCTAATAAAGACCGCGCTGGAATATGACTGCCTTTTCCCGTGTTGTTTGATTAATACCCACGGATTAAAGTTCTCCTCAATTCTATTCCAAATCGCGATGGATCTCCCGTCAATTTTCTACCTGCTGCATATGATTTCTAGAGGCATACTACAATCTATTTTGATGTCAGTATTGGGTAGCCTACATAAACAATATAATACGAGAGCATATACAAGAACAATGAATCTCACTGCATGTATGATGTATCCTGCCTTTCAATACATGAACTTGAATTCCATCATGTTTGTGTGCGGGACTCAAGGCTGCTGTCACAATGGGTGGTACCGCCGTACAGTAATAATAACAGTCCACACAATATCACGATCCATGCCATAGCCTATGTTCCATTAGGACATGATCTGTGACGACAAATGTTCTAGAATGTTTGATTAAGATATCATACTCTGACAGCATGCCTATGACTATGAGCAACAAAAACGCGAACTTGAATCCCATCATATAGTCTGTCCACTATCTGCATGGTGTCATTGCAATGCGTTTTCTATTCTTTCTTGTACAGTAAAAAGGGGGAAGAACACTATATTCATATGACTTATTCTGCTTACAGCTTCGAAATTCCACTTGTTTCGTTTAACGTAAAGCCTCTTAAATATAATCAAAACGTTCCTGTGTTTCGGCGGTCTGTGCGCAAAATAATAACGAGTTGAGCTTTATGATTTATGATGAATTGAAAATGGGGGACCCTGATGTAAACAGGACGAAAGTTGGTCTGCATCCCCAATTAACAATTGTATGTACTGAGCTGTACTGTACTGTACCCATTCTGCAATCTGTTAATAAACTTTTCAATCAATCAATCAATCAAGCTACGCGGAGCGCAGTCAGTCAGTAGCCTACACCCCGTATATTCCGATAACGCTATATAAACCATGCTGCATTCATTCTGAGAGAAAGATCTATTATTCCAAATGCTATTTATAGGGTTTTGACCATAATTACAATACTGTTGCTATCTTACAATGAACTATAATGAACTACGGTTCATACAGAACATCCAGTGTTATTATGCACAGAAGCTCATTTCCTTGTTGTAATAATATATTCTACCACTGGGCGCGAGGTACGCCAGGTCTGACCTGTGCGTAGATGTACGCACGAAGTCAAGTTCAAGTTCAAATGGATGAATCCCACTCTTTGCTTAGAAATGATCGTACGCACGGGTTACGCACAGATCTGTGCGTAGAACACGTTGATGCATGAGGGCCCTGATAACGTCAGGAACGATGGGGGTACTGCTCACTTTATAACTCTAACCGAACGATGCACCATACATAATAGACTATTATTAGCTTAATAGAAATACGTCCAACTCGACGGTATAGTGCCAAACTATGACAATTCAACTATTAATCCACACGATGTCTCAATGCCTATTCTGAGGCCAAGTAGGCCTTACTGCACCACACGTGCGTCGTGGGTGAGGCTTTGCGTCTGTTACTCGGTTGGAGGGTAAAGAACTAATGGACTAAAAGGAAAGTTCTACTTTACTTGCGCCATATATATATGCGCTGTGAACAAATAGTACCATTCGTATTTCGCCAGACGTATTCCTACGCGGAACCGGGCTTGCCACGACATGTTGGTCGGCACGATTGAACTTGAACCAAGGGGCATGGCTGCTGGCGCCAGGTTCTCGTCCAATGGTAGAATGAAACTATTATGGGCTGTTAGTAGACTAAAGGGATATTCAGTGCATATTGTACAAGGAATATACAGGGGATATCAAACGATATACAAATACTATTAAATATATAACCATAAATAAATATATATATTCGGTTTAATCTGATCCTTCACAACAGCCGCCCCCTAATTAGTCCCACCTAATTAGCTAAGCAGAGACAGATTAACCGCACTGTCTACCACTCAAGGTCCGCTGTAAGGGTCAGTCAACTCACAAAGTCATGGGGTCATGGTCATCATCGATAGTGTCTGGGAGTCGGGGCAGTTCTATTAGCCTCGCCACGGGTCGTGTGTAAGTTCGCCCTTGGACGAGCACTTCAGCTGCTCGGACCTTGCCATCGGCACCGGTGATCACTTTGCTTACGCGGCCAGCCGGCCACATAGCTCTGGGTAGTGACTGGTCGATAATCATGACGACTGTTCCTTCTGTCAAATTGTCTCTCTCTTTTACCCACTTCTGGCGGGTCTGTAGAGACGGTAGGTAGTGGAGTAGGAAGCTGCTCCAAAACTTGTCAGCTAGTACTTGACTGTACCTCCACATTCTTCGGCCGTTCGCTTCTTCAGGCCTGTACATTGTCTGGGGTAGCGCGGGGTCCAGCCGCACCATTAAGAGTGTGTTGGGGGTGACTGGGTCGACATCTGCTATATCACTGGAGACGTAGCCGAGGGGCTTGGAGTTCAATACTCCCTCGATCTCCGTGAGGACTGTCATTAGGACTTCTTCCGCCACAGTCTGGGCCCCAAGCACGGCGTACAGGGCTGTCTTTATGGAACGTACTTCTCGTTCCCAGGTTCCACCGAAGTGGGGTGCGTTCGGGGGATTAAACTGGAAGTCAATCTGGGATGGAGCGAGGTGGGTCTTAAGTTCTGGGCCCATAGCTTGGAAGCTCTCTCTCAGCTCTCTTTCTCTGCCTTTGAAGTTTGTCCCGTGATCAGACAACAATGTAGACGGTTTTCCTTTCCGTGATGTGAATCTTCGGAAGGCCATAAGGAATGAGTCTGTGCTCATGGTCGGAAGGAGTTCGATATGGATCGCTCTGGTGGTCATGCATTTGAATACAATACCCCACCGCTTCTCGGTTCCTCTTCCTCTCTTTATATACAACGGGCCAAAACAGTCCATACCTGTGGAGTGGAATGGCTTGTCGCCGAGTCGGAGGCGACAGGGGGGTAGGTCAGCCATCCGTGGTATGCTGGGCTGCGCGCGCCACTTTCGGCAGTCTAGACAGGTTCGCTGGAAGCGTCGCACCGCTTCTCTTCCTTGAAGTATCCAATAGCGACGTCTGATCTCCGCGAAGACTCTCTCTGCTCCTGCGTGGTGTACATCCTCGTCGTATTTCTTTCTGATCAGCTCTGTGACCTTGTGTCGGCTGTTCAAGACTATCGGGTACTTAATGTCATCCGGTAGATCGGGGGCTCTCCGCAGGCGACCACCCACTCTGATGAGATTATGGGCGTCACTCTCGGGTGCCAGGTGGAGCAGTCTGCTGTCTGATGGGACGGGCTTTCCTCCCTGTAGACAGTCTAGCTCATCGGGGAACGAGTCTCTCTGGGCTCGTTGTAGTAGAAGAAGTTCTGCTTCTTCGTAGTCAGCTGCTGAAATGTCAGTGGTAGACTGAATCTCTGGGTGGTGCCACAGGAATGTCTTTAGCTGCGCACTCTGTAGGGTAATGCAGTCATCTATGTTGGGGTCTGTGGAGGCGACTGTGCTCAGTCCACAGAACATAGGTTTCTTGTTCTCAGCCTCCTCTTTACTTGCTTCCCGTGGGGTGGGCGTAGGCCACTCTTCTTCCGGGAGCTTGAGGAATTCTGGTCCGTCACTGTAGATGTTGCGACGGGTGAGGTCATCCAGGGACATTCCCCGGGTGATGACGTCAGCTGGGTTGTGTTTGGTGTCCACATACCGCCAGCTCGCTGCTTCTGTTAACTCTTGAATCTCGGTGACTCCGACTCCCACGAAGACTTTGTATCTGCATGAATCAGACTTGATCCATGTGAGTACTGTCGTGGAATCTGACCACAAGATTGTTCTGTGCACCGGAATGGTGAGTTCACGTTGGATTAACGTGGCTAGATGCGCTCCTGCTAGGGCTGCGCAGAGCTCTAGACGCGGGATAGATTGTTGCTTTCGTGGGGCTATTCTTGAGCGAGCCAGGATGAAAGCGGTGTGTATCTCTCCTCCCTTCTCTTGGGCACGCAAGTAGGCCACCGATCCATAGGCTACTTCGGAGGCGTCACTGAAGACGTGTAGATCCATCTTGCATGTCTCTGGCCTCACCGTGGGTGGGAAGTAGCTGCGGCGTATATTAACGCCTGGGAGTGAGCGGAGCTCCGTCTCCCACTCTCTCCATGTGGAGGCAAGGTGTGCGGGTATTGGGTCGTCCCAGCCCTGGTCCTTGTCCCATAGTGCTCGTACAATCATCTTTGCCCTGGTGGTGTAAGGTAGAATACATCCCAATGGGTCATATTGTCTGGCGAGTGTTCTGTACACACTCCGTCTGGTGGTCGGTGTCGCCGTCGACCTTCCCTGCTCTGGAGTCAGGGGTTTGTGTCTATAGTGGAGCGAGTCTGTTTTGAAGCGCCAGACTAGTCCTAGTGTCATTTCTTGGGCTTCTCCTGGGATGGTCGCCATCCAGGTCTCGCTGCTGGCAGCCTTGTCCGCGGGGGAGAGGCTGCGCAATACGTGCGGGTCACTGCTGGCCCACTGCCTGAGATCAAAGCCGCCTTTGATCAGGGAGGCGCGTAGCTTGATTAGGAGAGCCTCGGCTTCTTCTTGAGTCGAAACGCTTTGTAAACAGTTGTCCACATAGAAACTGTTCTTCACACTGTGTCGGACCTCTTCATCTGCTGCTGGGTCCTCTGCGACCTCTGGGTTGAGGTTGCGCAATACTGGGGGGTCGCTGCTGGCCCGCTGCCGGGGATCAAAGCCGTCTTTGATCAGGGAGGCGCGGAGCAGCGCACGACGTCGCCAGTCAATTTTCTTCTCGACATGCTGCAGGAGTGTGGTGTCTCCTTCTGTCGCTCTGGAGTGGAGGCAGCTAGTGGCTGCTGTTCGGTTGAGAGATTTAGCGAGGGGGCCTTGTAGTGTCCACCCTAGGCGGGTCTCGACTGCTGCAGGACAGCCTCGGGGTCCTGTATGGACCCGGTCAATCGGGACGATGAGGTCTGCATGGTCGGAGCCTATCAGCAGGGTCGGGGTGGCGCCGTCTATGAGCGGGATAGGTAGTTGACGCAGGTGCACATATTTATCCATCAGCTTGGCGATGGGGTAGGTGTACTGCGATAGTCCTATTTCTTGGCTGGTGAAAGCATTTGTAATCCTATACCGTCGCTCTGGCTGCCCGCTTGCTGCGATAGTGAAGGAGACATTCTCGCCCTTTATCGTCTTTAAATCTCTTCTTATTGTCCGAATCGTCATTTGGTTCTCGCTCCCCCGCAGTCCCAGCTGGGCCGCAGCGGACGCGAGCAGAAGGGTCTTCTCTGACCCGTCATCAAGGACGGCGTAAGTGTCCATGACTTTATCTTGGTAGCTCAATGTCACACGGACTACCTTTAAGAGCACTTGGGCGCCGCTGCTGCTGGCGGGGTCAATGTACATGACACTTGCCTTGGTGCCGCTCGATGGTGCAGGTGAAGGCCGTCTTCTGTTACTGTCGTGTAGTATATCTAGATGGGCTCCGTCGCACCGACTGCACCTTTTCTTTAGGCGGCATTCGGCTGCCATGTGACTGCGCGCACATCGGTAACAGCGCCTGTTGGACTTTATCCATTGACTCACTTCTTCTGCATTCATCTTTGTGAACAGGTCACATTGTGACAGCCAGTGTTCTTTCTCACAGTAGGGGCACACCATCTTCCACTTCTCTTTTCTCGAGGGGGTACTGTGGCTCTTACTGCTCGGTACTGACTCTGATTGGTGCATGACAGTCACCGATCTTCTTCCATCGTTTATTCTCTTGGGTCCCTCTCTGGAGCTTGGTGTGCTCCGCCCGAACGTATCCAGTCGTAAGCTGCTGACTTCTCTCGCCAGGAAGTCGGCTAGATCAAGGAGGGATGGTTCGGGGCCGTTAGGATCCCGGTGGTCTCTCTGCCGCCTAAAACGCTCTTGTCTTGCGGGTGGCAGCTTCTCTAGAATCCTCTCGACGTTAGAGTTGGCGTATAGCTCATGCATGCCCTTTTCCCGTTGCGCTCCCAGCATCCCTACCAGGGACTGCACTTTGATTGACAGGTCGTCTAATGAGCGATTGTCTGTTGCTGCGGGTAGGCGATCAATATGCCTTATCTCTTGGATTACGTAATCCCATATACGTCCATATCTCTGGTCCAGCGCTGCTAGGGCCGCGGTGTATGGGGTCGTAGAGGTGGCATAGGCTAGCGCTATATTGTGCGCTCGCGGTACTTTCAGGTGCTTCAGTAATATTGCATACTTGTGGCGTTCATCAGCGACATCCACCATCATTGTCTCTAAGCACATCCGGAGCTCCGTGTACTGTGCTCGATTCTCATAGGTGAAGTCTGGAAACGACGGCGTGGCAATGTATGACGCCGTGGATGGCTGATACATCGGCGAGCGTTGGGGGAGAGACCTCCTAGGCGAGTCTCCTCTTGCGCCTCTCTGTGGGCTGGTACCGACAGGGTACCATGGCCCGCTGGTCCAGGTGCTATTCCTCGGGGCTGGTCGTGCGTCGTGCTCACCCGTGAATAGAGTCGGGGGTCTGTAGCGCAGCGCCGCGGGGGTATAGCCTGGGCTGTACTGGACCTCCTGGTCCGGTGGAGTACTGTGCTGTCGTCGGGCTTGGTTCTCCTCCTCTCCCTCTTCTTCTTCTATCAGGTCCTCTAGATCCTGTAGTCGTTTATTTAGCTTCTCCGCAGTGTATGCCGCTCCTTCCTTGTAGCTGGGTCTCGCTTGGACCGGTCTGGGAAGGGGGTCTGCGGGGGGTATAGGCTTGGTCTGTTGGTCAAGTTCAGGGTCGCTTGCTCGGTTAGGAGACGCTGCCCTTGACTGTTGTCTCGACGAGTTCCTTGAACCCCTGGCGGAGGGAGAGGGTGTTGCCTTGAGGATCAGCTGCTCCATTAGCTGCGCTTGTAACTTGTCGCGCTCGACTTCGCGCTTGGTGAGATCTGCTTCTCTTTGGGCCCGGTCTCTTGCCATATTCTCTTCCGTCTGAAGGCGTCTCATCTCCAGGCGTATGCGCTCTTCTTCGCTCCGTTGCTGTGCTTGGAGTCGATCGCGTTCGCCCTGAAGTCGATCGCGTTCACCCTGAAGTCGATCGCGTTCGGTAGAGGCTGTCAGGCTGACGAGGAACGCCTGTTGTAGCATCCTCTCCGCTTCGCTGGGGGAAGACGGTTGTAGAGGTGAGCCGCTCCTGGGTGAGCCGCTCGTTGGGGAGTCCTGGAGCTCTATTTCCTCGGCGCTCTCCTCCTCTTCTTCCGTGCAGAGTTCTCTCTCTGTAGGGTTGTCTTCCTCCCGGGGCTGGTCGGGGACTACTTCTTCGGTATTGGCGGGGGGTAAAGGCATGTCAGCTCCCTCCTGGTCCCCACCGTGAGCTTGGTCAGTTACATTAGAACCCACTAGGGCCTCTGTGGTCGGGGAAACCTGGTCGTTAAGGTCAGACATAATTTTACTTTCTACTTTTACCGCGTTTACTGTTTGTAGAAGGCTAGGTAGTTGACTGACAGCGTAATCCTCTAAGTACTGAGGTGGCTGTCGTCTGCGCTGCGGGCGTTCTACGTTAGGAGGACCGTTTCGTGGAGTGTTCATCATAGGCCATTTTAATATTAATAACACTATATTAATATTACACTAGTTACCCTCCGGCTCGAAGGACCAATTGTAACTGAGGGGTACAATTCCCTGACTGTATTGATAAGTATGGTATTATTAAACCACTACCGCTTGTACTTTAACTTCTGGCCATCCAGTACATGATATAGATATGATGAACACTTTCCCACCTGATGAAACGAAGTCCACACAAATGTATAAATCGAATATTTTATATAGCAAAGGGTATATACAACGTTCACTTAATGACATTTATGATTTGAAATGCACTTGTATGGCAAATGAGTATTCGTAGGTAAATCAACATTGAATGTCCAATCTCTGGTTACGCAGGGAGTAAGTATACAACCTGGTTCGTTAGGGAACTATAGCGATGGTACTTAAATGATTATAGCTGGATACACTAAGGGGGGGGGGGGGGTCCCGCTGGTTGTAAGACAGTATGGGGGGGGTTAGAAGAGCCGCTGGCGGTATCCCATCTGGCCGACGATTTCTTGGGAGAATTCAGAGTCCTGAACACGATGCCCACAGAACCTCGGTCCGCAGATGAATACAGCTGGACCCTCTGGTGGACGGTAGCTGCCGGTCCACAGACGAAGAGACGTGAGGCGACCTCACTCGGGGTAGAGCGCCGTCTCACCTGGACTCCTCTCCGGGGGGTAGTTCCAACACTCAGCAGTGTTGGCCGTTATCCATGGAATAATCAAAGCACCCAAAGCATGTAGATAATCCAAGCCGTGGAAGGCTCGCCGTCGTCCAGGTAAAGTAATCCAATGTACAGGTCCACTCGTCCTGGCCCGGAGCTCCTCGGATGCAAGCACCACACGTGGTCTGCCCAGCCTGGTTAAGACTCCAGATAACGTCAGGAACGATGGGGGTACTGCTCACTTTATAACTCTAACCGAACGATGCACCATACATAATAGACTATTATTAGCTTAATAGAAATACGTCCAACTCGACGGTATAGTGCCAAACTATGACAATTCAACTATTAATCCACACGATGTCTCAATGCCTATTCTGAGGCCAAGTAGGCCTTACTGCACCACACGTGCGTCGTGGGTGAGGCTTTGCGTCTGTTAATCGGTTGGAGGGTAAAGAACTAATGGACTAAAAGGAAAGTTCTACTTTACTTGCGCCATATATATATGCGCTGTGAACAAATAGTACCATTCGTATTTCGCCAGACGTATTCCTACGCGGAACCGGGCTTGCCACGACATGTTGGTCGGCACGATTGAACTTGAACCAAGGGGCATGGCTGCTGGCGCCAGGTTCTCGTCCAATGGTAGAATGAAACTATTATGGGCTGTTAGTAGACTAAAGGGATATTCAGTGCATATTGTACAAGGAATATACAGGGGATATCAAACGATATACAAATACTATTAAATATATATCCATAAATAAATATATATATTCGGTTTAATCTGATCCTTCACAACACCAACACTTCCAATTTCTACAGCTGAATTCCATTTTGAAATCTAAAATTAATACTACACAAAATGATCTTGAACCACCTCCAATTATATTAGCAATGAATAAAATAACATCACAGAAGAAAATATTTTCAAAAATATACAAAATACTGGCAAGCGCAGACACTACATTCCATCTCCCCTTCACAAAATGGGAACAGGACTTGCCTTTCTCTCCCAATGCCGTATCCTGGGAACAAATTTGCACCAACACATTCACAATGACTAACAACACTAACCTTCAATTAATCCAATATAAGGTGTTACACGGAGTACATAGCACACAGCACAGGATGTTTCAAATGGGATTTGCAAGCACAGATGTTTCCATGCCACCTGGCTCTGCCCACCTGTTCAAGACTTCTGGAATTCCATCATCAATACACTATCCCGGGTCATGAGCTGGAGCATTCCTCTCTCCCCTCCCTCTGTCTACTCGAGGACACTACTGCTATCCATTTAATAGTCCAGAACACCAAACCCCTGCTTGTTTCCCTAGCTGTCACCAAGAAAACTATCCTCTTAAACAGGAATACAAGAAAAAACGTAAATACTGGCCAATGGTTGGGCCTTCTTTCAAATTACATATCACAGGAAACAATCTCAACCGTGGATCACATCGAAGTCTCACAATTGAATAGCATCTGGGAATTGCTTGTGGATAATCTAGGCTCCTAATCACATGAGATTGACCTGTGAGCCATCCACTCCACTCCACAACCACCCTTCTCTCAATCCCCCTCCTCACCCCCTACTGCCCCCCCCCTTTTCCCTTGTCATGTGTATTCGTTGTTGTCCTTCATTGTCCTTAGATGTAATTTGCTTGTCAATGTCTAGTCTGAGTCCCCCCCCCCCCCCTCCGAGAGGGCAATGAAATGTCACTATTTTTCTTATTTTACTACACTTTTTATTTTATTTTGCACTGTAAATTGTTAAAATGTATAATAAATAATAAAGTTGTCACCCGAAGAGGGGGGGGGGGGGGGGTGGATGGAGTGCCCTCAAAAAAGGGCGGGGAGAATTATTTTTATTATTAAAGTGAGAGACTCACTTTTTTGCTGCCGGTCGAACAGAGACGTCGCATGTGGCGCTAACCCTTCCAGACACTTTGTAGTCCGGGCTTGAACTTTCCATAAATGTGTCTCCATAAAGTTAGATCCATTTAGTTAGATCCAGCACTGAATGTATATTGTGATTATTAGCTATTTTTGATGACAATGACGATGACAACAACAGCAACTATTAACGTTAGCTATTTCCTGGTTGACATGATTGCTGCGTAAAAGGTAAATTATTGTAAATGTGCCATTTTGCTGTGTCAAACTTAGTACATCAATGTGTTTATTTACCTATAATGTGAGTAACAACTTAACCAAGAATAGTTTTGAACATATCATAGGCCTGGCATATAATAGCCAATTCATATCCTTCCATACTGTCTACAAAGACTAACTAGACACATACAGAAACAGACACACAGACACAGAGACACAGACACACAGGGAAAAAAACTCCTACCACGTTTGTCTGACTCCAGATCAGCGGAGCAGTCATCCTCTGCACTGGCGATGCAGTCTGATCAGTCTCATCTTCATACAACTCAACTATATTTCAGGAGGCTAGTTGTGGGCCTTGTGCCAAGTATAACGGGCAGGTCATTGCTACCATGGGAACTGTCTTTTTCGTTCCGCAAGCTACTGCATTTTCCAAGCAAGTTTTAATTTTATATATATATATATATATATATATATATATATATATATATATATATATATATATATATATATATATATATATATATATATATATATATACTTTTATCCAACATTGATCAGCCGTGTGCCTGAAACCCATTTCCACCATTCTCTCACTAAATAATTTTAACACTTTGTTGTTTTTGTGTGTTACTGAGAGCAGCCAGGCAGGGACTGTGACACAAATGAACCGCACCAAGGTTCTCTTGCAAGCGAACCGAGAGCCATGTTTTCTGGGCGGACTGGCGTTTGCTTGTCTGGTCCGCAACAGAGTTCCATTGAGCGTTCGCGTCATCCCAAGCCAACCGGACTATCCAAGGAAATAATACCAGGGTTCTCTTAAAGCAAAGAGCACAGGTGCTCATGGGTTGGAAAAAACTAAAGAAAATAATAATGCAAATAAAAACAAAGGAAAATTATACTATGTAGGACTAGTGGGGTTCTAGGTAGTTGATACATTTAGGTAGTTGAGGGTTCTAGGTAGTTGAGGGTTCTAGGTAGTTGAGGATTCTAGCTAGTTGAGGGTTCTAGGTAGTTCATGTTATAAGTTGGCCTGGTTTCACCTAACTAGCGTCCTAACTTTAACAAACATCAGACAAAGAATCTCATTTATGTTTTCAGAGGAACAATGTAACCAAACTCTATTATTTAAAGATGTATTGGTTGAAGGTTGACTACTCTCTTGTGAAATACCACATTCACAATCAGAATCAGAATCAGCTTCATTGTCACATCTTTCTAATCTGTTACATCTTCGAGAAGTTAAATGGTTTGCTCTTGGCTCCTCTAGCAGCAGCACCGACATAAAGTAGTACAACAAAGAAGCAATAAGAGTAAAGTTAAAAAAGATTTGCAACATAGCAATGATAAGAAACGTAACACTAATTTACAATTACTAATTGTTTACAATACAATAATCACATTGTAGTAATTAACAAACGCTGTGTGGTATCTCGTTGTGTATTGACTTCACAACTAGAAATACACAGGTTGTCCAAAAACATTTCAAAACAGAGTTATATGGTTGTTATTCGTCTCAAGGGTTCCTCGTGAACATACAGGTAGGTGATTAAGAGCATGTTAATGATTGGTCGGCTTCCCCTGGACAACCACTACACAGTGTGGGATTGATGCGGCTTCTCACCACCACTGTTATCATGGTCGGAGAAACACTGGGACACAGTAATGGATTAGTGTTTATGCAGGGTGGGCAAAGCTTGTCTGACTGACTGATGGCTGTACTGAGAGACAGGATGATGGAGAGATACACGGTCACCATTCAGGAGAGGTCTGGGAGGAGGGGGGAGGAGAGTAGAGGAGGGGAGAGGAGAGGGGGGGCTGAGAGGAGAGGAGAGGAGAGGAGAGGAGAGGAGAGGAGAGGAGAGGAGAGGAGAGGAGAGGAGAGGAGAGAGAGATACATTGATGATAAATTGTCCTCCTGATCCTGTTTATTAAGCCTCTAACAGCACTCTTCTTGCATCACTGACCAGGGTTCATATTCACAGAACCTGCCAGAGTAGGAGTGCTGATCTGGGGTCAGTGATCAGGAACACACCTTGTTCAAATTAACAGATTGATGCTGACTCTAGATCAGTACTTCTACTTTGAGAAGCATTATGAATTTGGACTAATTTCCCCTTGGCCACTGCATTAATTTACTATCATCTCAAAGGAAAATGTTGTTTTTCTTTAACCCCTTAAGCATACCCCACATTTAGCAGAAAACAAAAGTTGAAATAAAATATTTTCTCCTTACTTTTGTGTTGACTTACATTTACATTTACATTTTTATCCAAAGCGACTTACAAGTTCTGTACGACAAGTCATCAGGAAGGGCACAACTCTATCAGCTGAGTAACAATGTTCATCAAAGTGTTGAGTGCTACAGTGTAGGTTAGTTTATTAGGACAAGTGCATGACAGTAAGGTTAGTTAGGGTTAGATATTTCTTTAACTTTTTTTTTTTATTCAGATAATGGTTGAAGAAGTGCGTCTTTAGTCGACGGCAAAATATTGGACGTGTTTCGGCTGTCCTAACTGGGGTGGGTAGTTCATTCCCCCATTGTGGGGCAAGGACTGAGAATAGGCGACTACTCTTTGATGACCCTCCCGGAGCTTGGATAGCAGTAGGTCTGAGGCGGCCAGAAGATGCAGAGCGTAGGGGTCTTGAGGGTGTGTAGTTAGACTTGTTGCCAGATGCCTGTTTTTGGGTTCCAGATGAGAGGTAGGAGCTGGAAAACACAACAGTTTCATAGCCTGAAGTCTTATAGGCATACAGTCCAAAGTTTATAAAAATAGCACGTAAGATTAGATTTTTAGAAAGGTTTTTGTAATGTGTGTGCTGCAATAATTCAGCGTGATTATCCAAAATGGCAGTCCACTTCAATTCATTCAGACTCACGAGTCAGGACAAAGGACTTCTTCGTCAACTTCCCCCACTCTTACCCGCCCGTCTGGGGTCGGTTTTGGAGCAGACACTCCTTGGCTACAACGGTGGTCAATCATTTTCACTATCAGCTATGATTGGTCAGTTCGGGACCATTTACAGTCGGATGTGGTCACTTTAAAAAAAAAAATTTGTGTTTTTTTGGTAGATATTTGTATTGTTTTTTTTCCAGGCAGTCCGGTAGAGAGAGAGAGGAAGTATGGTAGGATAGATGGGGGAAGACATTCGGCAAAGGTCGCCGGGTCCGGGAGTCGAACCCGGGACGGCCGTGTTGTACAGCAGTGCTGCACGTGGTGCGCCACCCTGGCCCCCCTGGTTGTGGTCACTTGACAGAGCGGCCTGTCAAATGACGCTCGCTGGATATATCGTCTTGTAACTCGAGACCCGAAGCACGCAATTGCTTGAGTGTGGTGGCGATCGAAAGGCGGAAAATTCAACTTTCGAACAGTGTATTGAATGATCACCGGTGGGATGTTTTGCACTTGCGCGCACTTCGCGGCACTTTGCGGCACTTTGCGGCACTTTGCGCTCGTCTGCAGGCTCCGGGCTGCATTTCTCCCGATCATTCAATACATTGTTGGAAAGTTTAATTTGCCACCTTTCGATCGTCACCACACTCAACCTATTGTGTGCTTCCAGTCTCGAGTAACAAGTCGAAACATTTGACAAGCCGTTTGGACGAGTGACCACATCTGGTTTGGACGGGTCCTGAACGGACCAGTCACCTCTGATGGCGAAAATGATTGACCACCGCTGTAGCCAATTCTGGAGCCAACGCTATCCCATGTGGGGGCTGATCGCAACGAGAAAGACAAAGAAATCCAAGGAAGAAGGCTGACATGGTGGCAGTGCGTCATAAACAATGGGAGCGAACGGTCATTTTGGATATTCACGCTGAATTATTGCGACACGCGTTACAAAATATTTGATTAACTTTGGACCTGTATGACCATAAGACTTCAGGCGATGGAACCGTTATTTTTCCCAGCTCCTACCTCTCAGCTGGAACCCAAACCCTCTGTTACTCTATTTCATTAGCACTCAAAGTGATTTTTATTTCACTATATTTCGTTAGCACAGTTCTTATTGTGTAAGACACTTCAGAATGTTACCTTTCAAACACATTTGATTCAGCGTTCTATAATACAATCATGAAGAATATGTTGGAACTTACTGGATACGCTCTCATTGTGGGTGGCGATTTTAATGCGTGCTGGGATGCGGAGATGGATAGGTCCGGGTCCTCTGAAACAAGCGACCAAAAACTGTCCTCTAAGGCCCTCAGGATGTGGGCCCAGGACACGGGGCTCGCAGACCTATGGCGCATATCCAATCCCACCCTCAAGGATTACTCTCACCTGTCAGCCAGACACAAAACCTTCTCTCGAATAGACTATGCATTCGCGTCCCCTAATATGTTTGATAGTTTCGACGTCTAATTGGTTCCCCTGGCTCTCTCGGACCACAAGGGGATTTTCCTTAAGGCAACCTTTGGCAGGCTCTCCACGAGAGCTCCCAGGTGGCGTTTTAACTCAACCTTATTAAAGAACGATGATTTCTGTTCTGAGTTCAGGAGTAAACTAGCTGAATTCTTGCAGATCAACGTTGGCACGGTCGAAGACCCTAGGGTCCTGTGGAACGCATTGAAAGGATTTATCAGGGGTCATGTCACACTTTTCGCCTCCAATTTGCGTAAATCCCGGTCAAAGAAGCTAGAAGGACTGGAAACATTATATGCGGACCTATACGCATCTTTGCAAACTAACTATAGCGAACGACTAAACACACAACGTAAGATAGTCAAGAAAGAAATAAACTCCATACTTAAACAACAGTCTGAGTTCTTGATACATAGGACAAGGCAAAATTACTACTTTCACGGTTCCAGGCCTAGCCATCTATTGGCAATGAAAATACGCTCGAATTATCATTTCTCGGATATCCCTTCGATCAAGACGCGACAGGGAACAGTCACTACTGATTCGAAAAAGATCAACGACACTTTTAAAGAGTTTTACTCACAGTTATATAGCTCAGAGGTTAATTTCGATAACTCTAAATTTGAATCGTTCATTCGCGGGCTTGAGATACCCCACATTTCTGAGGAAGAGGCTAAGGAACTGGGGAAACCGATCACTCTTATGGAACTAAGGGAGACGATTGCTGAAATGCAGAGGGGTAAGGCACCAGGCTGGGATGGTATTCCACCGAGGTATATTTAGCTTTCTGGGACCAACTGGGTCCATTGATGCTCGATATGATCAATTACGCTATCGAACAAGGGGAGTTCTCAAGAGATGTCAACATGGCGTTGATTTCTTTACTTCTCAAAAAGGATAAAGATCCCAATGATTGTGGTAGCTATAGGCCCTTGAGTCTTCTCGGGGCCGATCTAAAAGTGTTTGCCAAGGTGCTGGCCCGCCGCCTGCAGAGATTTATGACGGTATTGGTACACTGCGATCAGACTGGTTTTATTCCGGGGCGCCTGGCTGCAGATAATCTTAGGAGGCTGTTGCATGTAGTCGATAACAGTAAAGACAATACAGCTCCGTCCACAGTTCTGTCTTTGGATGCCATGAAGGCGTTTGACAGACTAGAGTGGTCATACCTGTGGAAGGTACTTGAGGTTATGGGTCTTGGAAAGAGTTTTATTCATATGATTAAAGTCCTGTATGCCTCGCCGTCGGCAATGATACTGACAGGCAAAAACTGTTCCACACTTTTTCCAGTCTCCAGATCTTCTAGACAGGGTTGTCCTCTGAGCCCAGGACTATTCGCGCTTTCCCTCGAACCATTGGCCCAATTTATTAGGCAATCGGAGGACATCGTCCCCATAATGGTCAATAATACTCCACACAAAATTGCTCTCTATGCGGATGACCTACTGATTTTTATGGACGACCCCTCCCGGTCGGCCACAAAATTACTGGGAATAATCGACGACTTTGGTAAATTGTCAGGCTTTAAGATTAACTGGAACAAATCAGCCTGCCTACCTCTTAATGAGCTGGCCAAGGCGGTGCGACTACCAGCTGATATCCCCATAGTGGAACATTTTAAATACTTGGGCATAGAGATATTCCCCACGCTGAGTCAAACTACTAAGTACAACTTCACGGGTACTTATGAGAAAATACGCCAGGATCTAGACAGGTGGTCGTCCCTTCCTAACTCCTTACAAGCCCGGGCTTCCATAATCAAAATGAACGTCCTGCCTAGGATACATTTTGTTAGCTCAATGCTCCCCCTGCCCCCTCCAATAGACCACTGGCGCAAGGTACAATCGATGGTATCTACGTTTATCTGGAATAACAAACGCCAGAGAATCAAAAGAGCTACTACTCAACATAGGAAACAAGATGGGGGCCTCGCAATCCCTGATTTTAAGCTTTATTTCTGGTCCTTTTCACTGAGACCTCTGATGTGCTGGCTAGACCCTGTAGAGGCTGTATCTTGGCGCTCCTTAGAAGCGGCGGCGGTTTCACCGCTAAGATTGCAGGATGTAGTGTACTCCACTGTCCCTATTTCGAAATGCCGACTGAGGTATGGACCGATCATAACTCACGTGATCCAAACGTGGCGTAATGTACAGAAGTCGTGTGGGGTTAAATGCCCATGGCACCTGGACTCTCCAATTTTTAATAATCAGCAACTACTTGTTGGGCACAAGCCGGTTAGTATTCCTCAATGGCAAAGGAGGGGAGTTCATACTCTGCCTTCGGGCGTTTCAGGACTTAAGAGAATTTTATGATCTTCCCGGCGAGTCCTTCTTTCTTTACCTTCAACTAAGGTCAGCGCTGAGGGCGCATGGCGTGCCGTGGGCTCAAGCTTTGCAACCACACCCCTTCCTCAGGCTCATAGTGGACAGGACGACCTCCAGAGGGTTTGTCTCAGACTTTTATAAGCTCTTAATTCAATCCACGTATAAAAATTTGTCATTGGATACAATCTGGCGTGTGGATATCCCGGAGTTGGACCCCGAGTTTGACTGGGATGATGTTTGGGCAAATGTGGCATTGTCTTCCCGCAACCCCAATCACCAGCAAATTAATTTTAATTATATTCATAGGACCTATCTTACACCTAGGAAGCTATTTGCTATGGGACTGGTAACCGACTCTCGGTGCACTTTGTGCTCTCAAAGGGCCGCTGGCACTTATATGCATATGTATTGGGATTGCCCACCAGTGGCCCGCTTCTGGAGGTCAATAACGGACAAACTTTCAGATTTGTGTGGCTTAACTATCCCATTCACAGCTGTTACGCTTCTCTTGAACGATATAACGACACTACCTGCGTCCGTACAACTAAAAAGGGTTGTCCTAGCGGGCGTCACAGCAGCGAAGAAGCTAATAGCATTGAGATGGAAGGAGCCTGAGAAGCTCACAGTGATTAACTGGTCCCTAACACTGTTGGATGTGATTTATCTTGAGATATCCACGGCGCGGGTGATTGGGGTGGGGCAGGCTGGTATTGACCTGTGGTTTGCAATAGCTGAGAAGGTCAGGACCGCCGTGTGCGGCTGAGCGGGGTTGAGGTGCTTGTTCGGGGGAATCCGGCGGTCTCATGGGAGGGGGAGGAGGAAATGTCTTGTCTGTCTTGTCTTTTGTCTTGTCCTTCTTAACTTTAACTGGGGGAATAACTGGGGGAATTTTATTGGGGGGGAGCTATTTTGCTATTTTGCTATTTCTTCACTGTTTGGGCACTTTTGCACAGTTCCTGTGAGTCTATCGAACACTCTGTAGGTTTTTGTTTTTCGAAAAGGTTCATTGTTTTGTATTTCTGGTCGGGTACTCAGGGGCAGCGTTTTTTCTACCTCAGGATCTTAAGCCGTTTTGAGGCTGGGCTCCAACCACTGTGTGGCCTGGTGACAATTGCCACATTGTTATGCAGCTGGGAATCTCTGACATCACTGATATGCACGTTTTGAGATGACTCAGATTGGTGAGGGTGAGGGTTGTGAGGGGAATTGGAAGAGTGCGCCAATATGAGAATTAGAGACATAAGTCTTATTGATATAGAGCCACACGGCCGGGAAACGGTACTGAATACTGGGTGTGACGTACCTGGGTACGTGGGTTGGTCATTACCATTATTACTGCATTTATGACACCTTCTGAACATCAGGTTAGTACATTTAATGTGTTATGTTTTGTATATGATGTGTGTGTGTTGAACATGAGAGTTAATGCTGTCTCTTCTCTCCCTGTCAGGTGCTGCCCATCCCTACTGAAGAGTGCTGATTGCCTAATGAATAACAGCTGATGGCAGTCACATCATGGGGGGATGGGTAGTCAAATACCTGACAGCACACACACGTCACGGCGCCTCATTCTGTCAATTGCTAGCGACTAGAGAAGAGTGAGGTTGCCATGGTTAACCACGGTTGTGTTTATATATATATATTGTTGACCTATGTGCCACTTCTCTAGCTGGGTGAGTGTTATCTTGTTGGCCTCTGTGCCTGTTCCCACTGAGTGTGGACTGATATTTCACTGCCCTTTGTGCTGTTGTGTCATTCAAGTAGAGCTGTATATATATATATGTTGGCATGGCCGCCTAGTTATAGTTCAAAGTGGGGGTGCATTTTTTTTTTAATATTTTTTTTTTTTTTTTTTTCATTTTTTGTGACAGGCAAGGGGTGGTTTGGAGGGTGTCCGGCACGACCCCCTCCATAGCAGATTTTATTTTCATTTAATGAACCTGTACGTGCAATTTCCTGCAATATAGAGCCTTAAATCTTGAACAATAAAGGTGCTCTTTTCACTATAAAACTCAGTTTATATTGCAGTATGATAGCCAATTACTATAATAATAATAATAATAATAATAATAATAATATAGACTATATATAGGGGGGGATATATAATCCAAGTATTTGTGTCTTAATTTGTTATGTTATCCTACACTTTAAGCTGTCTGAAATGTCCATTACCTGTAACTCTTGGGTCTCTTTCTCTCCTTCTCTGCCTCTATCCCGGGTCTGCACAGTCACCATATCATTCTACATTAAGGAGAGCAATACACTTATGAATACACTGAACCGGTTTGAATACACAATCTTTATGCTAATCTGTAAAGAAAGGGAGAGAGGGGGGGGGATATATAATCCAAGTATTTGTGTCTTAATTTGTTATGTTATCCTACACTTTAAGCTGTCTGATATTTCCATTACCTGTAACTCTTGGGTCTCTTTCTGTCCTTCCTGAGTCTGTACAGTCACCATATCATTCTACATTAAGGAGAGCAATACACTTATGAATACACTGAACATCATTATGAAACATTTCTATTGCACCCTTACTTACAATTCATTATGAATTGAAAATGGGGGACCCTGATGTAAACAAGACGAAAGTCTTTCTCTGGTCTGCATCCCCTTAACAATTGTGTGTATTGAGCCGTACTGTACTGTACCCATTCTGCAATCTGTTATTGATTGATTAAAAATGTTATTAACATATTGCAGAATGGGTACAATATAGTACGGCTCAATACACACAATTGTTAAGGGAATGCAGACCAGAGAAAGACTTTTGTCTTGTTTACATCAGGGTCCCCCACTTACAATTCATAATGAATTGTAAGTAAGGGTGCAATTAACACCGTGCAATCCATTATTTGTGGAGCCCGCCATTTAAGTCTTTGAGCTATTAGGCTACTAGGGTTCTTACTTTGCGTTTTGGTGTACTGAAAAATGCTCTGATGTCTGTATTTTTTCTTTTTTCTGCCATGGTACCTGGTTGGCTGGACACACACACACACACACACACATTTTCATTTCAGGTATTGCACCTTAAGATAATTGAAAATCTTGATTTACCGTAAATCCTCAAATATAGGTCTTCTATTTACCTCAGCTGCAAAGAGCACCAGGCCTTTATTAGAGAGACTTGTTATATAAGGGGCAAGCCTTAATTTCTAAAACTGACACTCATGGACATAATCCCTTCATTTTCAGACTTTTATTGCATTATTATTATTATTATTATTATTATTATTATTATTATTATTATTATTATTATTATTATTATTATTATTATTATTATTATTATTATTATTATTATATTTTTAATGCGTACATTGTCTGTCTACATTTATTTAGACTAGCATTGGTATTTAAATATTGAGTGCAGTTGAGTAATTGTGGGATTAACATAATTCACACACTGAACTGAGAACAGAGATGGAGGAGAACAGAGAACAGAGATTATTATTATTCTAGATAATATGACAACGTTAGCTAGCGGCTAACGCCAACGTTATATTATTATTATTTATTAGTTACGGACTTACGGTATGACCAGATGGCATTTCGGACCGTGAAACACTTTTATTGTATTGCGTGGTAGATGTTCTACCACTCGACAGTAAAGACATGTCTAACATAATAGTTTGTTTGAACAACTGAACTTACTTAGTGGAAAATCCTGCTGTTGTTGTAACTTGTGCGTTGTGCCTAAACTAGTGTTCACGAATCACGCTGCCTGCCTGTGTACCAGCTTACTGTTACACCTGGAGTGGAGGCTGCAGGCAGCGGCGCGCTGTGCAGACTGGAGTGTGAGCCGGCAGGGCTCCACTCTGTCTGCGGGACTGGATCAAACCATATCGGGCAGGGGGGTGTCGCAATCTTTGGAAACTTAAAAACTTGCTATTAAGTGTCATTGCGTATTATTAATTTGATTGAAATTACGTAGTTATGGTTAGATAAGATTTATATATTGGGGGGGGATATATCATATGATCAAAAAGTGAGGGAGCAAAGAGACAAGTTTGCTCCCCCAAGTTCAATAGTCCTGGAGCACGTGCATCGCCTGCTCCGTTACGTAGGCGCCTATGTATGTTGGTAGGCTGTATGCCATTGCCACTTTATTTATATGTCTTGTTTGTCCTCCATTACCTTTTCCCCTTTGTGTGTGTGTGGGTTGAAATCCCCACCGACAACATCCCATTCAACAGTGGGTTGAAACCCCCACTATACAATAAAACCTAATTTACCATTTGAAAACGTCTTTGTTTACTATCTGCCTACCCGGGACTGTTTGAGAAGCATTTTTCTACTGAGGGGGTTGTTTTTTGCTCATGTAACACCTGCCCAGTTACTATCTTGTATGGTCGATAGACCTCTGTACATGACACTGGGAAAGGCCAATTGTAAGATAGTACCCCTTTAAATTAAAATGTTGTACTCTGTTTTTATAAATTGTTATTTCTTTTATTATTATTGCTCTGTTATCTCCCTGTGAAGTTTTGTGTATTGTTATTATGGTTATTGTATTGTGTTGTCTTGTTTTCATGTTAAGAAAAATTTGATAAAAAATTAGGCCAATATTGCGGTCTGGTGGGCCGTGGTGGAAAAACTAAAAGAACACATATGACTCTGGAAAGTACTGAAAGTACTGGATAAGGTATTATATTGATGGCTCACGTTGGGGTCCTGAGGGGGGGGGGGGGGGAGATAGAGCGAATATTCATGTATGTTAAATGGTTATGGTGTTTTTGTATTTTTAATTTTGTTTTGTTTATTATTTTTCATTCAATATTGGTCCTATGTATATTTTCTGACCCCCTTCTGATCTGGTCTGGTGATCGTGGGCTCTGGCTGGGGTGGGCCGCGGTTCGGGGTCTCTGCGGGTCAAGGCGCTAAAGAGGCGTGATGCTTTGGCTCGCGGGGGGGCCGGGCTGTGGGTCCTCCGGGACTGTGGCTTGCGGTTGCTGGACCTGGAGGTGGAGGGGGCTCGGTAAGCACTTTTTATAGTAAAGATTTTATTTTGTTATCCTTTTTCTTTGTGACAACTTGTATTGACTGGTTGTGTATCCGATATATAATAGGTCTAATTTATTGTCTAGTCATTGTTGTGTTAGTTTGTGTTCTTGGATGTCTGTTATGTAATATTGTCATTATTGTGCTGTGTTGTTTCTTGTTTGAAAATATGAAAATAAAAAGATTTGGTCAAAAAAAAAGAATGTTACCTTTCAAAAGAGACCAGACTCATACATGTGCTATAAGTATAAAGTATAATAAATCACAAATTATTTTGGGTATGCAATCGTCAAGATACTGTACAAAAAAAAAATTGCCAATTTTTGCCCGATCCTTAAGTGTTATGGTTTGTAACCGACCTCAAACGCAACGGCACAGACAGGAAGTTCAGAGTTAGCCAAATGCTAGGGCGTATTTATTTACAGAGTCAAAAGATGGATAAGGTACAGTAATCAAACAAACGGGGAGACTGCCTCCGGCAGAGTCATTAGCCGCTCTGCAGAATCCTCCTGGTGACAGTGGTGGGGATTTGGCATGTGACGTTGTAGCGGCTCTGCAGATACTCCCAGCTTTCACTCACGGTGGAAAACAGAGAGAGAGAGATATCAGAAACAGCCCAACGAAAACACAGAGGCAGAGAGGTGGCTGAGTCCAGTATAAATCACAAGTGACTTGATCTTCGGTGTACCACACACAAGTTGAGTCCAGTGCAAAACCAAAACGGTATTCTTCAGTGTTATTCTAACACACAAATTAGCTGAGTCCAGTGCAAAACGGTGGTAATTGATACTTAACCTAGAAGAGTGCGTTAGACAACGGACCAATCATCACAGCACCCCAAGAAGCGTGTGGCGGGGAAAGAACCAATCCTCACATTAAGAGGTTAAACTATTACATGCCACTCCCATCTTGTCTTCTTATTCGTCAAACCATTTCCAGTGGGGGTACCTTTTCACACTTACTAGCCAATAGGAGTCAAAGTCGCTCTCTACTCCATCTACTGGTAGTAATAATTACCTAAATGTACTGTACATCTTATATTTAGCCTACAACAAAGACATTCCGTTAAGTCATAAAGCTCGACTCAGGAGACCAGATGTCCTGACAAAGATAAAAGAGTTGACCTCAGGAAGGTTTTACTGTCCTGTGTAAATGTGTAAATAGGTAAATAGCCCATGTCTCTTTTCCTGTCTCACCACCCTATTTGGAAACAGAATATACTAAATAGACAGGTGGTGTTATCTTGAGATCTAAGATGGTTTTCTGTCTCCTCCAGCCACAAACCACAAACAAGTATTAGGACACATACGTAATAGTAAAAAGATTAGAGGGTTGGAATTTATAAATGTTTTATATTATTTCCAATATTATTTGAAGAGGTGTGTTTTTAGTCAACGGTGGAACCCGGAAGCCGCGACGATAGTGACTGGTGACTTCAACCAGGCAAATCTGAAAAAAGTGATGCCGACCTTTTTTCAGCACATCGCTTGCTCCACAAGAGGGGGAAACACACTCGACCACTGTTACACCCCGTTCAGAGCTGGCTACAAGGCTGTAGCGGCTCCGCCACTGATGGGTTCTGCAAGCGCGAGCGATCACGACTCCATTTTTTAAATCCCAGCATACAAACAAAGATCGCGTGACGCCGTCGTGTCACGTGAGACAAAAAAGTGGTCTGACGAATCAGAGGCCGCGCTCCGTGACGCGTTCGAGGATACAGACTGGGACATGTTTAAAGGAAGCGCCAGTGACGTCAGCGAGTACGCTGATACCGTTGTGAGTTACATAACAACAGTGGCAGACGGTATTGTCCTCACAAAGAAGGCGCGGGTTTTCCCAAACCAGAAACCTTGGGTGGACAGCACTATAAAAGCAGCCCTGAACTCACGCACCACGGCTTATAACCTGGGCAGAGAGTCAGGAAATATGGAAGAGTACAAGGCTTCAGTCTACACTCTGCGCAAGGCTGTTAAACTTGCTAAGAGGACATATGCTGAGAAACTGGAGACACAAATGGCACAAAACGACACAAGAGGCTTGTGGAGGGGACTGAAGACAATAACTGACTACAAAGTCAGCGCCCCCTCAATGGGGAGCGACGACGCCTCTCTCGCGGACAAACTCAACTCCTTCTACGCTCGGTTCGGTGTAGACAGTGTCGCCGCTAGCCCTCTGGCTAGCGACGTCACTGGTGCACCGGCTGTTGTGGAGGGGGGGGGGGCAACCGCGGGGGGGCGGGGGCGCTCTCTCGTTGTCGGAACACAGTGTGAGAAGAGCATTTATGCAGGTGAACACCAGGAAGGCTGCGGGCCCAGATGGTATAACAGGACGCATACTTAACCAGCTTGCCCCGGTGTTCACCGCCATATTTAATCAATCCCTGGCGGAGTCAGTAGTCCCTGCCTGCTTCAAGATGTCTACCATCATCCCTGTACCGAAGAAACCCTCCCCAACATGTCCAAATGACTACAGACCGGTGGCACTCACCTCTGTGGTCATGAAATGTTTCGAGAGGCTGGTCAAGGACCACATTTGTGCCTCTCTCCCCAGTGATATGGACCCTATGCAATTTGCATACAGGACAAACAGGTCCACTGACGACGCGGTCTCCCAGGTACTGCACAGCACTCTCTCCCACCTTGACCGTCAGAAGGGGGGCTATGTGAGACTGTTGTTCATTGACTACAGCTCAGCGTTCAACACCATAGTCCCCACCAGACTGGTGGACAAGCTGATCGAGCTAGGTCTGAGCTCCGCCCTGAGCGCCTGGGTACTGGACTTTCTGAGTGAAAGACCCCAGGCGGTCAGGGTGGGGGGTCAGACCTCCAACACCATCACCCTGAGCATCGGGTCCCCCCAGGGCTGTGTTCTAAGCCCCCTGCTGTACTCACTCTACACACACGATTGTGTGGCCAAGTTCAGCTCCAACTCCATAGTGAAGTTCGCCGACGACACGGTGGTGGTGGGGCTGATCTCGGACAACGACGAGAAGGCCTACCGAGAGGAGGTTGAGGTACTGGAACGTTGGTGCCAGGACAACAGCCTGCTCCTGAACATTGGTAAAACCAAGGAGCTGATCGTGGATTATAGGAGAGGACAGCAGGAGACACACACACCACTGATGATTAACGGGGCTACCGTGGACAGGGTGAGCAGCTTCAAGTACCTGGGGGTCCACATCTCAGAGGATCTGACATGGTCAACACACATAGACACAGTAGTAAAGAAAGCGAAGCAGCGCCTCTACCACCTGAGACAGTTAAGGAAGTTCAGAGTATGGGGGAAGATACTCCAGTCCTTCTACTCAGGAGCTGTAGAGAGCATCTTGACCGGAAACATCACTGCCTGGTATGGGAACAGCACGGCACAGGACAAGAAGGCCCTACAGAGAGTGGTGCGCTCAGCCGAGCGTACCACGGGTATTGCGCTACCTCCCCTGCAGGCTCTATACAACAAGAGGTGCAAATCCAGAGCCTGCAGGATAATGAAAGACCCCCACCACCCCAATAACAGCCTGTTCCAGCTGCTGAGGTCAGGCAGACGCCTGCGAACCCCAGCTACTAGGACGGAGAGGCTTAGGCTAAGCTTCTTCCCCCAGGCCATCAGAGCCTTGAACAATGAACATTGAGAGACACAGAAACTGAACTATCCACACACAAGCACACACAAGCACATACACGACACGCACGCTGAGCACGCTCACACACTAGCAGCCACTTTAACACTCATGCCGCACACACGCACACTTATGGCCAGAGGAAAGGCCACTTTAAATTAGTATAACATCAGGAACAGTGTATTGCACTACTAAAGCTACCTAGCATGTCCTATATGCTCTGTAAATACTATGTACAGATACCGAGATGGCACACCATGTACCTGTTTATTGCACTGTTGTTGTTATTGGATTCTTTAATATGTTGTACCACTGTATTTTTATTGGATTCTATTATATGTTGTACCACTGTATTGCACATCGTCGCGGGCAAGACCAGCCGCATTTCATTGTATACCTGTATGCCGTGACAATTAAAACTCTTGACTTGACTTGACTTGACTTAAACTTTTTATAGTACTGAGAGGTCTTGTTACTACAAAGCCTGTTTTTTAAGAAACAGCTTCATATGGTAACTTCCTATTCACCCCTGTATTCAAAGAAAATGGATTAAAAAGATACTTCAGTAGTAACACACTGCATGTGCAGTGTTTATTATTAAGAGTCAGATAGTCCTAACAGTTCTCAAGTTATCCAGCCATTAGCTCTCCCGTAATTGGCAGCAGTCCATGCCCACAGTTGTGGAGCCTGATGGCTAACAGACCAAACTAAAACACTTCCAAAACAACCCCCTGCAAGAGCACGTCAAGTCTGAGTGGATTTGGGTCTGAAAGACTTGAAACACACCAGGCATGACTTACAGTCTTCAAAAACCATTAAACTCTTACCCTACCTCTCAAAAAGCCCCCCATCTCCTCAATTATTTAGCTGTGGCTGTGAAGATGAATTACTCCAAAAATGGCAACAGCCCCATTTATGAATGTAACGATTTCTCGGTAAGGGGTCAGAAAGAGAGAGAGAGAGAAGAAGAGAGAGGGGGTGCAAGAGTAGATAGAAGGAGGTGAGGAGATGGGATGTGTTGTGAAGAGGAGAGGAGATGAGAGGAGATGAGGAGAGGAGACGAGGAGAGGAGGGGGAAGAGGTGAGACGATGATGGTGAGAGAGTGGTGGGGTGAAAGAGATGTCAAAATAAGTGAGTAGGGGGTATCTGCAGAGCCGCAGAGCCAGGCTGGACGGGTTGGAGGCGGGGCTTCGTGGTCTGGACAAGTATTAGTGGTCTGGACAAGTATTGCGGATGAGGGGGGGGGGGGGGGGGGGCTCTCTCGCTATGTGTTGGAGTGCGCAATGTGTATGCGCATGCGTGTGGACTGGAGCACGTGAGAGTATAAAGAGTCCATTTTTTGAAACCCGTCCAATCTTTCGCCGTCGACTAAAGACTCACTACTTCAACCATTATCTAAATTAAAAAAATCGAACCCTAACTAACCTTACTGTCATGCACTTGTCCTAATAAACTAACTTACACTGTAGCACTCAACACTTTATGAACATTGTTACTCAGCTGATAGAGTTGTGCCCTTCCTGATGGCTTGTCGTACAGAACTTGTAAGTCGCTTTGGATAAAAGCGTCGGCTAATCATAAATGTCTAGATGTAACATTACTGTCTATGTACCTATGTAAACGAGACGAAAGTTAAGTTTACTCTATTATTTCGCCGTCGACTAAAGACTCACTTCTTCAACCATTATCTGAATAAAAAAAATCTAACCCTAACTAACCTTACTGTCATGCACTTGTCCTAATAAACTAACCTACACTGTAGCACTCAACACTTTATGAACATTGTTACTGAGACGAAAGTTAAGTTTACTCTATTATTACTAGATCTGGTATGTCATAAATGTCTAGATGTAGCAGTACTGTCTATGTACAAGTTTACTCTATTATTACTAGATCTGGTATGTCATAAATGTCTAGATGTAACATTACTGTCTATGTACCTGTAAACGAGACGAAAGTTAAGTTGAAAATGGGGGAAGGTAAGTTGAAAATGGGGGATCTAGCATGGCTTTGTCATTATTCCAATGTACCCAACCCCCCCCCCCCCCCCCCACCTCCAATGTATAGCCCCACCCAACCCCACCCCACCTACCCAACCTCCTCCAATGTACAGTTTCTATGTCAAATGTATATGTCAGTATTCCAATGTGCAGTGTGTGTGTCCCCTACCCAACCCCCCCCCCCACCTCCAATGTACAGCCCCACCCCACCTACCCAACCTCCTCCAATGCACAGTTTCTATGTCAAATGTATACACTCTTTTTCTGAATTTTTTTAGTATCACAAACAGTACTGTATTTGAAAATCTGGTATGTCATAAATGTATAGATGTAGCAGTACTGTCTATCTGTATGTCGTGTGTCATATGATGAATTGAAAATGGGGGACCCTGATGGAAACAAGACGAAAGTCTTTCTCAGGTCTGCATCCTCTTAACAATTGTATGTATTGAGCTGTACTGTACTGTACCCATTCTGCAATCTGTTAATAAACTTTTCAATCAATCAATCAATCAATCAACGAGACGAAAGTGAAGTTGAAAATGGTGCGCAGTAGTGCAAATACTTGTCCAGACCACTAATACTTGTCCAGACCACGAAGCCCCGCCTCCAACCCGTCCAGCCTGGCTCTGCGGCTCTGCAGATACCCCCTATTGAAATAAGTAGAGGTAGAGAACATCTGCAGCTGCTTCTCCCAACTCCCACCCATTCCAAATGCTGAATCAAGAGCCCCATCTTTCACTCTGTCATCCTTCTCTCCCATTTCAGACGTGGAAGCGTTGACACTGGTAATGTCAAACCGTCCCACCACATGCCAGCTGGACCCGATACCCTCCCCACTCCTCCATACCATAGCACCAGACATCCCCCGATTCCTAACGGCAACCATCAACTCCTCTCTCAACTCTTCCCATCAACACTTTCCCACCGCCATAGATAACTATCGCCCTGTCTCTGTTTCCTCTCTAAATCACTTGAACCTGCCATATCCAACCAACTCACTGATTATCTATTACAGAACGACCTCCTAGGCCCAAACCAGTCAGGCTTCAAGACTGGTCACTCCACAGAAATGGCCCTCATAGCAGTCACAGAGGCTCTTCACTTAGCAAGAGGGAAATACCTCTCATCTGTCCTGATTCTCCTGGGCCCTCATTTATCAATGCTGCGTACGAACAGAAATTTTGTAAACCGTGCATGCGATCATTTCTAAGCAAAGTGTGGGATTTACCAATATGAATGATTGCTTGAGATTGTGCGTACATTTAAACACAGCCCTGACCATGTGTATACATGGCACCAAGTGGTAGAATAGGAAAACTGCAACAGACGGAATAAGCTTTCATGCTAGAGTTTCAACACCCACGTATTCTGTATGACACGTAATTAATTCTAAAATAGAGACATGAGTGTAATTTATTGTTGTCAAACCCTATAAATAGCATTTGGAATAGGTATTTCCAAATGAATGCAGCATGGCTTATCTTGCGTTATTGGAAGACTTGGCACAAGGTGCACTCCACTGGGAGCATGTTTTCAGAGATAGGGCAGATCTATTTGCTGAGAGTACATGAATAGATTCCGCTACCTGAGACACATTCTCTTTGATTTGTGCCACAATTTGGGACTCAAATTGGAGCGTGAAACAAAGCGCATGAATGCCATCCCTGTGCACATCCAAGTTCTCTCCACCCTGGATTTTTGGCCATCGGCACGTTGAATCGTGAGATTGAAGATCGATCGGGCATTTCCCAACCCTCCATGAGCAGGATTATGCCCACAGTGTTGGATGCCATAATTTCCCTAACCCCCAACTACCAGTGGCGGCTCTGCCACTAGGGGCGCAAGGGCGCTGACCCACCTGCTGTTTAATCAGAGAAGAAGAAAATAAAAGTTTAGTTTTTTGTTTTATAGCCCTATAAATAATATAAACATGTTTAAAATGAATAATATTTACTCATTTTAAGTATGTTTGTATTTCCAATGCACAATATAACGTTATTATCTAAAATAAAAAAACACTCGTTTTCCTGAGCAGGAAGTGACGGGCTAGACGCGATAGCGCTCTGAGTGCGCGTCACAGTTTGATCGCTGTATCCGTCACAGCCAATCAGTGCATAACACGTTGTGCGTTGAAATATGACTATTATGTTGGAATCCGGGCGCGATTTGAAGCGGTCTAGCCAGTAGCGTCAAGAATTTCTGTAGCCGCATTTCGCGGAGACGCTCTCCGATTGGCCGACGCCAGTATTTTTCCGTAGCAGAATTTCACAGAGACGATCTCTGATTGGCCGAATCCAATTTCTAATGTTCCAATTCTAGCTTCCTAGGTTGGTCCGTTGGTGAGAGATAGTTGTGTTGTTGTGTTGTTGTGAGATGCAGGCAGCAGAGCGTGCCGTGACTGCAAGTTCTTTAGACGGTTAAGCTTAGGCACTCTTTCAAAGTTGGTTAAGGTTAGAGTTTGTCTTAGAGCATGGCGATAGAACGCCAGGTAGTTTGCAGTCTGTTCGACGCGGAAAAATGGACAAAGAAATGTACTTGTGTTGTGCTAACAAGCTAACACTTGGCTAACAAGCTATATGGCGGATGCAGTCTGGAGACAGTGGACAGTGGTCTGGAATACATCAACAGTGGATTATACACGTTCATCAAGCTCTCCTGCCCTGGACGTTTCAACTAAACAATGAGTCTCTCTCTCTCTCTGTTACGACCCCTGTGTGTCTAAGGGTAAAGGGCTGTAACATAACAGTTGGTTGACAGAAAAGATGGACCAGGTTTGTAAACAATGATATTTATTGAATAGAGGCAAAGGAAGCACATGTAGCTCAGGGGTGAGCCCAGGCCAAAACAACAAACAAACACCACTATACTCCAAATAAACACAATCTAATCTATGGTAAAAGAGATTACATTACCTAAACTACTCTTACCTAACCAAAACAGGAGAAAACAATGTCCAAAGGAAATGGCAGCTCACCCCATCTGTGCTTCCTGAGAAAGAGAGAAAAACACATTAATTATACAGAAACAAAAGCAGAATATATACAAAAACCAACTATAACTAACAATGCTCTCTCTGTGGCCATACACACACAAGGAAATTACTACTAAGCACCAAAGGCCAATAAACGAAATGCAATACTGTCAAAGTTACAGGTTTACCAAAATCACAACAAGCCTAGCCTCATGCCAGAGAGAGAGAGAGACTGAAGTGAGAAGCCATGTTTTAACAGGTGTGGGGTGATCCATGATTGGGTGGTGTGGATTGAGTGTTGGAGTCTGGAAAGCCATCCACCAATCACTGCTGTGTTGCAATAATGGAAGGATTGGCCTGGCAGGGACCAATGGGGAAGGGAACAATGGCTGGAGGGAGGAAACAAAATGGAGAACACACACACATGGAGACACACACTGGGGAATATATACATTGGGATGTAACACTCTCTCTCTCTCTCTCTCTCTCGCTCTCTCTCGCTATACACAGCTGTCTCCGCGAAATGCGGCTACGGAAAAAAGTATTGACTGTGCTTGCTGAGACGACAATTAATAGGCTAGCGATTCAAAACGCGCTGCTGTGTTGTGAACTATAACATTAATTTAGCTGCTGCTGATGCATAATGAATGAATGGTGAGTTGTTTAAAATGACAACATACATGTGTTAATTATTTGATTTGATTGATCCGAGAGACAGAGAGAGATTGCTCCAGAGCATCTCAGAGCATTACATTTTCAACTCGACCTATTAACGTGAACTGCGACCCACAAGGCACCAGCGCCAGCGGCCGCCACTGCCAACTACATACTGTATCAAAATGAACAGCAGGCCGAGGTCAAGAGAGGATTTTCCACTCTGTCAATATACAGATAATCTGCGATGCGCATTTGGCTGATAAATGTCGTTGCCCGGTGGCCGGGAGGAATGCACGACGCGTTCAGTGTGCAAAACAGTTCTGTGGGCCTAATTTTATTTTATTCAATTGGAATGTTATTACTGCAGTATATTAAAATATTTCTCTGATCAGGGTTATCCACTGAGGCTGAAGCCCTGGCTCTGACCAACTCAATGACCCAACAGGAGCACATTTATAACCAGGCACATGTGCACACAAGAGCCAGATACAGAACACCCACCTCCAAACGCTGCAGCAATTCAGTCAAGAGCTAGGAACATACAGCAGTTTTAAGTAAGTCTACCCTTGCAATGTATCTTAATCTAACTTTCTTTTTCTTTTCTTTCTGTCAATGTGCATGTTGTGTCTTGCTGGTTCTGTAGGACTGCGTCATGCGTCAGTCAACACCCTTGGCTCCCGGCGTGCCGAAGAGGGTCTGGACATTCCCTGCTCATCCTGGGTGTTCACAGGAATGGGCAACTCAGCCGAGTTGTCTGTGAAATTTACAATTTCTTTTGATTTATTTATAATAAAAAAAAAAAGTATCATATGATTAAATATCGTTTAAAATTAAAAGCTAAATACTATTATTTTGTGTGTCATGTTTCCAAATAAAATAGTTCACAACAAAATTATTTCTACCTTCAATTTGTTGGTTAGATTACCTCCGTGACAAGGACATCAATCTCACTCTCAGTGAAGTTTCTCTTTTTTGTTCGCTTAGCCATTATTCCACATTCCAAAAACAGGCATGTTTCCACGTGGGGCCTTTAAAGGGATGTTTTGTTACCATATGGTTAATTGGGGACGGTTCTGTATGCAAATACTTAGAATTGTGCACAAGCAAAGAGGGTAAGAACAATTGGTATTTATCAACATGAAGTACTTGCATGTGTGCATACGACTGTGTACGCATGTTTGATAAATCCAAATTTTTCTGTGAGAGACATTCTAAATTTTGTTCATAGGAGACATATTAGAACTCTTTCTACGCAATGGTGATAAATGCGGGCCCTGGACCTCAGTGGTGGCCGGCCGATAGGGGGCGCTGGGGCGCCGCCCCCCCCCTGGTGAAGAGAGCAGGAGAAGAAGAAAATGTTTATTTTTATTTTAGACCCCTAAAAATTAACTAAACATGTTTAAAATGAATAATATTTACTCATTTTAACACTTTAATCGCCAAAAATGCAGTAGGCCGTCTTTCCCCGCCATGCTCATTCTGCCAAAGACGCCGTACCACGTCTTTGATATCAATATTTAAAAAATCTGTGATCGAAATCATATTTCTCCCCCGGAGACTTGAGATCTACTGTTGAGCCCCTCTCAACTCTCCAACGGTTCAAGAGCGCCATCTGGTGGCCGATCGGCGGATCGCCCAGAGCGGAAACAGGAAATGGAAGCTGGTGCTCATTTCAATTCGGTCCGATCACTCGGTAATAGTCCCAGGACTCGAGCTAGACACAACGGATAGCAATCCGTTACCAATAACTCGATAAACAACATGATTTGGACGTATATACTATTAAACAACCTGGAAATGGATCGCATATTTCTACATCCCATAATAGGAATATTTCTGTTCCACGCTCATCGCCCAACGCTATGAGGAAGCTACGGTAAGATTCAGCGTGATTTTTTTAACGTGTTCGATACTAACTGCTCTAATGATCATATCACCCACACTAGATGAATCATCTAACGTTGGCCACGGAATTATAAACGACCCCCCCCCCCCATCCGGTCAACATCAGATGATCAGTAGTAACTTCTAGAAGCACGTCCATTTGAAATTTTTTATCTCGCGCAGATTCCTATCAAACTGTATTTCATCATCAATATAATGCATTTGGGGCTATAAATCACGTTCTGGAGAAAGCTGCAGAAAACGATAAAAACATACTTATACTTTAGACCGTATTTTAGTATGAATATGTGAATGAAAAAGTATAACATTGTTACACCCTGAACAATAGATATAGGACGTTGAATGGGCCATAGTAATGTCAATTTAGCAATACAATTTAAAAAGTTATAGCCCTGCAAAGAAGGTAAACATCCCCATAGACAAATAGAGCTGGCGTGTGATGGTTTATTCTGAATTTAAGCCTGGCGATCAAAGTGTTAAGTATGTTTGTGTTTCAAATGCACAATAACGTTAATATATCAAATATAAATCATTGTTTTGTGATTCACATGACGTCACTGTCTCTCCTGATATAGAGAGTACCTCTAAAGCTGGGCGCAATGACGTAGCGCGCACACTGTGCGCGTCACTGTATTATTGCAGCCAATGTAAATAGGTCAAGCAAATACATTTCGCCTATCAGTGCGTTCAAATATGATGTAATCGGGGCACGTTTTTCTAGCGCTCGAAGCAATCTCTGCGCCACTGTACTCAAAGATAAGATAAGATATTCCTTTATTAATCCCCTTGGGGAAATTCCAGTCGTCAGACAGAAAAGAATGCGAGGAGGAGCCAGTCAGTCCTATTTTATTTATTCAGTTTCGATTCAGTGCGTTAGCTTAGCTAGGCTCGTGGTTCGGTAATAAGATATAAGAAGTGTATTCTCAGGAGTTGGAGAGATCAGCACGAGATACTGTACATTACTGACAGTGTTGGATTTAGATTTATATGGAGTCTGGACAGTGGACATACACTTTATCAAGCCCTGCCGGACCACAAAAGCTTCTCAAAGGGTTAACGCGACGGCTCGAGGCTCGTTCCAACCTGATGCAACAAAACAACAAGTGAGTCTAACAATATGTACTTAAGCATTACATCACACGCAGGAGTGGTTTGTGACCAATAAACCATGCCTAGGGGTGGTTGTTAGGCCCGAGGCGCAGCCGAGGGTCGTTAGACCCCCCTAGGCATGGTTTATTGGTCACAAATCACGACTGCACGTGGTGTAAAGCTTTTATACAACTGCCAGATTCATCCAACCTTATTTCTATACAATAAACACACATTAATCGAAGATTTATTGAAAAAACCATCCGCCAGAAAAAGTAGTTCCCACAACTCCATGTGGAAGCAGCTTGAAGTGCATCCAACCAAACTAACACATCCAACTGTGTATTATTGGAATGATTGAGAGAAGTTGCCTCATGTGGAAGCAGCTTGAAGTGCATCCAACCAACTAACACATCCAACTGTGTATTATTGGAATGATTGATTGAAAATTTATTAAAACGTTTTCTTTGCCCTATAGGAAAAAAACGTTTTCTTCGCCCTATTTTTTTATTTATTTCTTTTAGCCTAAACTTAACCAGTTGGAAACCAGGGGTACAGTAATAAAATTAGCAATCAACCAATCAATCAATTCAATAGACCATGCTCACTTAAAACAGCGCTGCTTCTCTCTCAGTCTGACTCCCCCGCTGTTGCAGACAGGAGTGTGTGTGTGTGTGTGCGTGTGTGTGTGTGTGTGTGTCACAGTGTGTGTGTGCGTGTGTGTGTGTATGTGTGTGTGTGTGTGTGTGTGTGTGTGTGTGTATGTGTGTGTGTGTGTTTGTGGGTACGCCAGCGTCGGACAGTGTGAGAGAGAACGCTGCACAGTAGAAAGTAGGAAGGAAGAAATTTAAATCAATCAATTAATCTATCAATCAATCCGCGATTTTTCTTTTGTTCTAGATTGAGTCAAGACCCATCAATTACATCATCCAACATTGTTTAAAATACTAACACATTCCCCTTGACAGAATCGCTTCATATTTAGTCGTTATGGTGCTTTCAACATAACCATTTGTTGTCCGCGATCCTGTTTTCTCCCGGAGTGAGCCGGGGAGGGTTATGTGATTTGGTTGTGGGCGGGTCCTGAGCCCAGGACCGTGGATTGTTGCCAATAAAGACGTGTGAATGGCCAATCAGAATCGAGAAATTTGCATGCCGTTGTATAATGTTCTGTAGTTACTGAAACTGACATGGCAAGTCAAGATTCAAGAGGTTTATTTGTCACATACATGATACACATAAGTGCAGTGAGGTCTGATATGAGTGAGTGGCGCAATATATATCTCTTTCTTTCTCTCTCTCTCTCTCTCTCTCTCTCTCTCTCTCTCTCTCTCTCTCTCTCTCTTTCTTTCTCTCTCTCTTTCTCTCTCTCCCTGTCTCTCATGCTCCCTCTCTCTCTCTCGCTCTCTCTCTCTCTCGCTCGCTCTCTCTCTCACTCTCTCTCTCTCTCCCTGTCTATCTCTCTCTCTCTCTCTCTCTCTCTCTCTCTCTCTCTCTCTCTCTCTCTCTCTCTCTCTCTCTCTCTCTCTCTCTCACTGCCTCTCTCTCCCTCTCTCTCTCTCTCACTGCCTCTCTCTCCCTCTCTCTCTCTCTCTCTCACGCAGTACGCGTTGACTGGAATAAAAAAAAAAGCTTTACAATTTACATACTGTAGCTGTCCCTTTGTTCATTAATGTTTAACCTAAATGTAGAACAACTCGCCAAAAGTGACCACATTGCAAAAAGCGGTTTGGCCCTGAATCCCTACCCACATTCAAAACCGCTCTAAAAGAGCACCTACGGGAGGCTGCAATTCAAAACTGGGCACCGTAAATGTCCAAATCCCCCCACCCCCTCCTAATAGACAGTCTCCTCCCCACCGTATGTATATATTCTCTCCCCTCCGTATGTATATTTCTCTCCCACCCACCCACCCCCTCCTAATGTACAGTCTCCTCCCCACCGTATGTATATATTCTCTCCCCACCGTATGTATATTTCTCAACCCACCCACCCACCCCCTCCTAGTCTCCTCCCCATCATATGTATACACTCTGTCAGGATCTATGGTTAACAGTACTGTATATTTGCATATCATATATGTCACAAATGTAACAGTACTATATACCTGTATGTCATGTATGTCCCTATGCCATAAATGTCATGATGTCATGTATGTTGTGTATGTCATAAATGTCACTATGAATTGAAAATGGGGGACCCTGATGTAAACAAGACAAACGTCTTTCTCTGGTCTGCATCCCCTTAACAATTGTATGTATTGAGCCGTACTGTATTGTACCCATTCTGCAATCTGTTAAATAAAGTTTTCATTCATTCATTCATCACTCTCGGGTCAGATATATTGATCACAACAGTTTGCTTATATCGACTAGAAATGGGTCCGACATAGAAATTGTAACTAAATATAAATATCTTGGAATCTGGCTAGATTGTTTGTTTAAATATCATATAGACAACCTTGCCAGTAAATTGAGGCAAACAATTGGTTTCCTGTACAGGAATAGATCTAGTTTCCCAATGATTTGCAGAAAGAAGGTTATTGAAGCAGTCTTTTTATCTGTCGCTGACTATGAAGACATGATTTACAGAAATTCTGCCCCTTCGACTACTCCTTATTATTTTTTTTTTTTTACCCAGGGACAATGCACATTAATCAACACCTTCAGTTTCCACATCAATGTAAATGTGCCAGAATTAGCTAATGAGCTAGTTTTCATCTGTAGTTCCTGCCTACCATGCACCACAAGTCTTAACCACAAGATTCTGCTTATCATTCTGGTTGTTCGGGTGGATGGTGGACATGGTGGTGGTTGGATGTGTGAAGGGTGCTATATGGATAGAGTTATTATTATTTATTATTATATTATAAAGAATAATGTATGCATTGAAGTCTTGACGACATTGAAAATGAGGGTGACCTCAATTGTAATTTTCGAGAATGTTGTAATCACGGCGAGAGCCTTCCTCACCCCTCCTCCTTCCTCACCATCACCATCACGGCGGAAGCCTTCCTCACCCCTCGTCCGCTCACACCCTTATATGGGCAGCGTCCGATCCCCGGGTTCCCACGCTGCCAGCACACTAATTGACACGGCTGAGAGGAATCCCCTCATCAGCGAGATGGTACTTCAGGCCACGGATCCTGTTCTACCCTCGTCGGAGTGTTAACCTTACTTTCTAGGTACGACGACTAGCTCTAGCCTTGCTACTCAAAACCTTGTTGAATTGCCTTGTCGCTAATCCTGTTCTCTCTGTGCCCCAGGACCACCGCCCCGGTACTCCGCTCACCTGGACGCCCCGTGCGGCACATGGAATGCACCATTCCTCATTCCAAGAAACATTCTTGTACCTGTCTGTCGCACATTCCTGTCTGTGAAATGTCTGCTTGGGGAATCACAATTAAAACCCACCTAAACCGCTCCATTGTCTCTCCTCCTGTGTTCTGCAATTGGGCTCCGCCAAACTCCTATCCTAACAGAGAATAAATAAAGGTTTGAATTTAATCTTGCTAATATGTCTATACTACTGCACTCAGAGTGTAACACTCAAGCCCAATATTATTTGACAAACAATGCCACTGACCCTTAGCTGCTAGAGATGTACCCCTCCTGGTGACATGATGTTCACAATCCGTCCATTTGCATATTCTTGGTATCTTGGGACATCTATGGACCTCAGTGAATGTATTCCCAGTGTCAGAAATATTGTGTCTATTACTAGGCTTGCTTAAATTGTGATGAAACAAAGGAGAATATGAATTATGATTTTTCTCATATATTATCTTTCAAATGGCCGAGTTCAATTTGGATTTAGTATCACCAGGCATGCATAAGAACAGATAATGAAATCTACTGTAATCGACTGTACTTTTTTTTTTGACCAGGGTGTAACCGTTTTGAAACAAATTTCAGATCTAATTGTTGCTGCATGCTAACAATATGGAAGAGAAACTAACTAATATTTGTCAATAACGTTACGTTTTGTGGTATATTATCCCGAATAATAAGAGTGATTAAGAAAATGCATACAGAACTATGAACCTTGAACCCATAGATCCTTTCAGGAAGTGTAGTTTTGAAAAATTCCTATGCAGATCCAGAGCTATGGATGTCCTCTACAAAATGGCAGCAAAAAAAATACAATTCCCGTGGTTCAAGGCTTTCCAAAATGGTCGCCTCTCGCAAAATAAAGACATTTCGAAAAGGAAAATCTATCTAATAACACTGTAACCTATTCCTAAACTAACGTATATTGATGATAATATACATTATAAATACTGTTGTGACATGGTTATGATGTTTATACTTGAATACGTTTGACAAAACGTTTGAACAGTCTGGGGATATTGATTTATGACATGATAAATCCTACGACGGACCGCACAGGTGGAAGAGGTTAAATAAGCAAATAAGCTAAGATAATTTCCCCAAAAGTTGCAGTTTTTCCTTTAAAAATAGTTCCCTAAAATTTACATGGTCAAAAAAAGCACAGATTGAGCCTTTAACAAGCCAAGACAAAACAAAGCAATAGACAGGAAGTGATCTAACAACAGCCAAACTAGCTCCATCAATTTAATATCACTTCATTCATTATTCATTCTAAACCTCACCATCAGGGCTTGATATAATTATTACATTTCTTTGTTTTGCTACTGTGAAGCACTTTGAGCTGCAATTCTTGTATGAAAGATGCTATACAAATAAAGTGTATTATTACTATTATTATTATTATTATTATTATTATTATTATTATTATTATTATTATTATTATTATTATTATTATTATTATTATTATTATTATTATTATTATTATTATTATTATTATTCATAATAATATCACTCAGCACTCATTATTCATTATAGACCTCACCATCAGGTCTTAACCATCAGGTCTTAACGTTAGGTTATGACTATAACCAAGTTCTGTTAACACTAGTGGACGCTCAGCGTCTCATTGCATATATCTCGCTTAAGCATATATATACTGAATAAATTTCAAAATGTACCTTTAAATGCCAGCATTCATCTGGCCACACCCCCATCCGCTTACCTACATAAGCAGGGGTGGTGCCACACACTCATCTCCTTCCCAACAAATTTCACCACAATGAAAAATCAAGGGCCGCAGCGGCGTCTAGACGCTGAGCGTCCACTAGTGTTAACAGAACTTGGTTATAGTCATAACCTAACGTTCTGTATCACACTAGCTCCCGCTCAGCGTCTCATTGCATAATAGGAGCTGAGCGGGAGCTAGAAGCTCGACAAATGTACCCCGCTGAGGCCCCCCACAACCATCAGATCAGGGAGGACCGAGCCCCCCCGACCCCCCCTAATGGAGGGCACCCCCCCTATTGGGGGCTTCACGGGAGGGCGACGGACCCGACCGTGCGAAGAGGCACTCAAGCAACTCAACGCACAGGGTGAGCAGACCGTGGCTTGACCCCACGACTACACACACGCACAACCCGCATGCCACCCGGGAACGAACGGAGGGAATTGATTGATTGATTGATTGATTGAAAACTTTATTAACAGATTGCAGAATGGGTACAATACAGTACAGCTCAATACACACAATTGTTAAGGGGATGCAGACCAGAGAAAGACTTTCGTCTTGTTTACATCAGGGTCCCCCATTTTCAATTCATCAGGACATATATGACATACTTGACATACAGATAGTCAGTACTGCTACATCTATACATTTATGACATACCAGATTTGCAAATACAGTACTGTTTATGATACAGAAGGAGTCAAGAAAAGGGAGTATATACATTTGACGTAGAACAACCTCGTTACTGCCCCCAGAATCACGGGGTCAAGGGCAAACCCAACCCCGTGGCAAGGCCGTAGCAGCGGAGCGCGAAGGAAGACCCAGACCCACCAAAGGGACTGGACCCCCTGGAACGGGGGCCCGGAGAAGTCCATGATGCCAGCATCAAGACCCCACCAGGTGGGCACTTAGTGACCCCGCCCCCCACATCGCCAGCGTATTCGGACAAAGGCCCCTCAGCCGAGCGGGCCCTGTCCCCCCAATAGTACACCGCCTGGCACACTGACCCTGCAGAACAGGCAGTCAGCATGGCTGTAAGCACACAAAAAAAGGTTAACCAACGGAAGCAGGCAGCGCACCGGGGAAAAAACCAGGCAACAGGCTGTTAACCCTAGCCTGGAGACTGCGGACGAGACAGGCGCCAGAGGGGACAGCTGAACACAGCCGCCCCGGCGGAAAGGGCGTAAGCTGGCGTTGTTGCATGACCAAGCCTCCATTTAAAAAAAAACCACCCAGAGGGGTTGAGGCAGAGAAGGCTGACACGATTGGCAGACGTCATGAACGTGCAGGGGCACCCTCAACTGGTGAACCCGGGAGTTGACACTGCTCCAACACACCAGGGAATCAACCACCTTGGTGTTACCCAATGCGGTGGTTGTTCCTATAACCCCTCAAGAAAAAAACTCCAAAACACACCTGCGGGTATACACCGGCTATACCGCAGTACAAGTGTTTCAGTTTTCAAAAAAGGGTTAACCCAGGCCTACGGGTCGACGAAACATGACTTCGGACCGGGCCCGGCGATACGGGAAGCACAGGGTCACCAGAGGAGGTCAAAGACCACCCCAACAAAAAGAAAAAAAAAAGAGAAACAGGCCCCTCTTCGCCATGCGTGAGAGAGGAGCGAAAAAGAATGGAGAACCAGCCCCAAGCACACCGTACTTGGTATTCCCAGGAGGTCTCCCAACCAAGTACTAACCAGGACCAACCTGTGTAGCAGCCGAGATCTGACGAGATCGAGCATGTACAGGTTGGCATGGCCGTAAGCCATTACGACAGTGCTGAGTAAAGAAATGTACCCAACCAGGGTCTCCATAGTGCTTAACCCTGTGACACCCGGACCGACCTGGCATTTTTCCCCCTGAAAAAAGCCCAAGTCCCTCAGGGTACCAGAACAGCAGATCTGCATCCCCGGCGGACAACGTGTTCAACTGATCCGGACCAGCGTGACCAGAACCAGTCCCGTGCCCTAACCACGCCGACATGCCTACTCCAGGAGAAGGGGCAGATATGCGTGTTGATCTTAAACATGAAAAGAAGGCGCCACCCAGACGTTCGGGCGAACCGCGCCCGGTGGCCCTCCCCCAGGGCGTGAGACCCCTCTACATATGTTCAGATCCATTCCGTCATCATCCCCCAGATATGAACGAGAATCCGTCGATAACCAAACCAGGTCGTCGGATTTGGTCGTCGGAAGAGGAAAAACCTCCATCCCAGTTGCTTTATAAAAACGCTGTTTTAACCTCAAGCAACCAAGGCGTGCCAGTCAGTCGCCTGTTTACAGAACACCGAGCTAGCACTATACGTGCGTCGGGACACACCCACATCAATGAACAGGCTATTTAGACCTGTCATTGAATCCCCAAGGCGCCCAGGGGAACGACAAGAGGGGTGTGATACTTCCTAACTCCAACTCTTTTTAATAGAAAAGAAGGAAGCACCAACAGTATGTATCCCAGTCTACACAGCCGGGGGTAAAAATGTTCACATTTTTACATCCCACCACCCTCCCATAGGAAGGAGACGGGAATCCCCAGAGAGACTTCCCACGCGAGCTGTACAGATTGAAAAGAATATATTGCACCTTGAGCCATGTAAAAAATTGGTTTTAGGGCTCTCCGGGGAGGAGGCACTGAACCCATACACACTCAATAATCGAATTGAATCGAATACATACACAATAGAGTAGGACTCCTTCTTGAGGGTCCACTCACCTTGACAATCTGAGGAGGAGGCTCTGTACTCTGAAGGAGGCTCCCTCACATGGAAGGAGAGTCCCAACTCACAGAAGGCCCGAATAGGAGCTTGGTGAGGAGGAGCCCTGACCACCCCCCGAAACAGATCCATCACATGGACCTGAACAGCACACGGAAGTCCTACCAACAGAGACGCGCACGGTGACGTACTCTATGGCGGGGGAATTGTAATTCGGCACGTCACCCTGTAACGTGCCGAACCGCAACGTGACAGGAACCTTGAAGGACAGGTGGGTTTACCCCTGACCAACAGAAAAAAGGGGGAGGAAAGGTTACCAGTTCACCCCTTTACGACCCCACACCCATGATACGATGTAATGACAAAAAGAGAGTATGACACAGTCATAGTCAGCTCCATGAAGCGTCTGACAGCTTCACACAGCGCATGAGCTAACCTGCTATCTGATTTTTACTAAGGAAAAACACAGAATAGAGAGGGCTCTCCAAGAGCCCCGGTACCAAACTTACACATGTGCTTCTGTGGCCAGTCCAACCCAGTTGTATGTCACATGACACACACAACCCATCATCACCTACAAAAAATGGCAAAAACACTCTACAGAGGAACGCCGTTTTTCATAATGAGAGAATACATAATTCTCGATTAGTATCGGCCACAGGCCTTGCTAAGCACACACGAAAGCGACCAAACAATCTTTTCTTTTAGGAAAATAAAGTTTCTCCAGCAGTTTTAGCACAACCTCAGCAATCAAGCTAAGGATTACATCGCATCCCTACCACACAGTGACACAATGTAGTGCAACAACATGTCTGAGAGGAGGATGAAGAAGTCCCCAGGGAACCGGGGGGAAACACAATCCTCCTACTTTACCCTTAATACGGCCAGTTAAAACAGGAAAACCTGTTGATATGTGAACACACTGTTCATTGTCATTACAGGCTGAGAAAAGAATCATTCTTTACTCATTTGTCACTAAGCATAGCTTTATAGGTTAGTTAACCCCCTTAGTTGTGAGTACACGGTACATATAAACACACATGATGTTTCTCAACACAACAAACCAGATCATTTTCACATCTGTAACAACAACCCGATTTGCATGGAGAAGCTAAATACCAGTGACAAGACAATTCACACATAACTCGCGTCGTATCCTAAATGTAGTGCAGCAACACTCGTTTTGGAAAACATCGTTATTTACAAAACATTTAGAAGGGAAAGCCAGAAGAAGTGTACAAAGTCTGGTCAGGCCTTGCCTACCCGGAGCGTAGATCAAGCGAAGTGCAGTCTCAAGGCACCGTAGTAAACACAGCCGTTCTGTGTTGTCGATCTGGGCAGCGCGCTACGGTCCCCCTTGTTGACGCAGTCCTTGCCGTCCTGGCCCAGGGCAGGTTTGACGAACATCCTCTGTCAAAGATGACGTCGTAGTCAAGAGTGTTTAAAACATGTTATAATCAAAGCACGTTCAACAGAGTAGCATTAAGCTAACGGCCGCTCTAACCGTCGGGCGCTACCGCCCCTGCCCGCGAGACGCCGAGCGAACGGCACACGCGACCAGAGGGGAGACTTCGAATCCCCCCCGCCTCTCCCCGTGAGGGAGAGGGGAGTTGGGAACCGCGGCGGCGCGCGAGGGGCCGGAGCCACCCCGCGCTGGGCCTCGGCCGATAGCAGCAAGCTAACGTTTCCTAGCCTAGCCAGGTAGGCCACCTAGTGATCACAGCAGGCTAGCGCCGCAGCTAACAGCTGACTGGCTAACAGTAGGCCACCACTAGCACGTAAGCTAAGCAGCTATCACCTGAACTTGTACACAATGATATAACACTCACTCAGACAGGCCGCCGTTCTGAAACCCTCCTCACTTTTTAAGAGAAAAGAGAAACAAGATGTTAACACAGTTTTACAACGGTGATTTTACCAACACCCGACGGAGCCAGCACAACACCAAACTGGCCTGTAGCTGACTTGAACACAGATCTTCCACTAACGAACATCTATGCCCATATTTCCTCGTGAGGGAATACTCTCATTTGGATATGAAAGATGGGGCCTACACGGTGACAGAGAAAACATCCACTCGTCCAGAAAACACAGGGATCACCAGTGTTAATGGTCGTGGCCCACTAGTTAACAAAAATGGGCTTCAGACTAAGGTCTTCCGCTGTTGCCTAAGAGGCTGAACAAAAGACTTTAATCTGGGGCCGGTTTTCGTAAACATTGTCAGTTAGCCCCCATAGCACTAATAGACAAGTGGAGCCGCAAGCAAAACAGTACTCACCAACCTGAAACCCACCGCTTCTCACAACAGCGGCGTGTCCTACAGTTCAGCTGTGTCCTGAAAGGTTTCACCCCAACCAGCACAGCAAGGAACTGCAGTTGAGAGGCATGCAGCGGCGTGCTCCCAATACGAAAACCGGTGGAGGATTTTAGAATGATCACCATCTTCCAGACACTCCAGTGACGAAGACAATATCGCCGTATTTTCTCGAAAATAGTGAGAGAGAAAATAAAGATATGATGTCAACGTATCTCCTTGTTCTTCCTTTCCTCGTAAACATTGTCAGCCAATATTTTTCTCCACGTCAAGTGGGCATATGAGCAACACGTTGCTTGTGATGAAATTTGAGAAGGATATGAGTGTGTGGCACCACCCCTGCTTATGTAGGTAAGCAGATGGGGGTGTGGCCAGATGAATGCTGGCATTTAAAGGTACATTTTGAAATGTATTCAGTATATATATGCTGAAGCGAGATATATGCAATGAGACGCTGAGCGGGAGCTAGTGTGATACAGAACTTAATTACTTGAATATCATTCAGCACTCATTATTCATTATAGAAAACACCATTAGGGCTTAATTACTTTAATATCACTCACCACTCATTATTCATTACAGACCTCACCATCAGCTCAGCGACAGTAGCTCAGGAGATAGAGCAGTCGTCTGGCTTAACCCCTAACAGCTCCCGATGAGCAAGTTGCCTCTGCCATCAGCGTGTGGCTGAATGTGAGGTATAAGTTGTAAAGCGCTTTGGGTAAAAGCAATCCATTTACCATCAAGGATTAGCTTAATTACTTTAATATGACTCACCACTCGTTATTCATTATAGACCTCACCATCAGGACTTAGCTTAATTACTTATAAGTGTAAGAATCACAGCTGAGGAGCGAGGGAGAGAGGGAGGAGAGGGAGAGAGAGAAAGAGATTGAGTGAGAGAGCAAGAAAGAGCAAGAGAGACAGACAGAGCGAGAGATTGAGTGAGTGAGAAAGAGAGAGACAGGGAGGGATGGAGA
>NC_140181.1:29093638-29101138 GCF_963971535.1 Notolepis coatsorum
GTTGTTGACTAGTTTATTTAGAATGTGTGTGTGTGGTACAGCCCTGTTGGACTGTGAAAAGTAGCGTTCAAATAACGTTACTGTCACCGCATTTAAACGGCATCATAACCTCTTACAATTCCGCAATGATTTAGAAGTGTTGTTAGCTATTATTATTAGCGAAATAATAAGCGTTGCGCATTGGACCGGAAACCGGGCGAATTAGATGTGAGAAGAAAAAATCATAGTCCTGCACATTGGATTATCCACGAAACCTTACTTGGTCCCAAGAAGAGGGTCTTGTGTATTATCGGGTTAGGACTAAGGCCTGGCCGTTAACGCAATTACCGGGCTAAGTTAACGGAAGACTATTATCGCACAATAATCAAATTTACGCCGTTAATCTATTCTCAAAATTGGGTCTGGGAGCCAATTACATTCTGTGCATAGAACTCCTGTGTGACTGCGGAGACACGTTGTGGGCGTGTTTGTTTACACTCGCTTCGCCAATAAACAGAATAGTTTCAAGACATTGCGTCGGTCTGAGAGAAGAATCAAGCATCGGAAATACATTTGGACTGCAGTATTCTGTTGTGGATGGTTAAAACCTTTGTTTACATATTGTGGTGTGGATTAAAACGTTCGTTTATGGACCCGTTTTCTGCCTGGCTCAAATCAAGCTGGCGGGCTCGTTCGAAGTTGAACACAGCTACAACCTCCACTCCACCACAAGTCTCTGTAAGTAAGATAGCTAATGGCTAATGCATCCTTACAGTACTGGCAAGTATTTTCATATCTTAACCAACGTTGCAACTTGCAAGGCGCTTATAATGAAACGTTCCAACGGCGACATCAATTGTTCATCAATTCATTCAACCTAGCCTGCACTTATTTTCAACCTAGAACCTAAGCGCTCTCTCTCTCTCTCTCTCTCTCTCTCTCTCTCTCTCTCTCTCTCTCTCTCTCTCTCTCTCTCTCGCTCTCTCTCTCTCTCTCTCTCTCTCTGTGTGTGTGAGGGAGGAAGGAAGGAAGGGGTGGGGAGTGAGGAAGAAAGGGGGAGAATGAGAGACAGAGAGCAAGAGAGATGAGTGGAAACTGTCAAAATGATCAACAGATAATGGCTTGGATTTATATAGCGCTCTTCATGACACCCAGAGCGCTTCACAGAGTCCATTATTCGTTCATACACAGTCATACCGGTGGTGGTAAGCTACAATTGCAGCCAGAGCTGCCCTGAGGCAGACTCACGGAAGCGTGGCAAATAATCATCGCCTACGGCCCCTCCGACCACCACCAACATTCATTCACATGCATACACATTCATAAGAGGCAAGTAGGTTAAGTGTCTTGCCCAAGGACACAACGGCAATGGGATGGACATGGGCTTGAGCGGGATTCGAACCACCAACCACAGATGTTGACTGTAAGAATCTGTAAGGGCATCAATGGGAGCAATACATTTTTTTTAAAGTAACTAAATAGTTACTTTTCACAGTAACACATGACTTTTGGGTGTAAGTAACTAGTAAAGTAACTGAGTTACTTCTGAAATGAAGTAACTAGTAACTATTTTTCAGTAACTAGCACAACACTGCGTAGAACACACATATTTTGAATGCCTTCGGCAGACTTCAAATGATTAATCTAGATTAACTCCAGGATTGCAGATAGATTAATCTAGATTAAAAAAATAATCTATGCCCATTTCTAGTTAGGACATTTACAGGGGCCAGTTTCGAATTGCAGTCTCTCGTAGGTGCTCTTTGAGAGTGGTTTTGAAAGTGGGTAGTGATTCACATTCCTTTACAGCTGTGGGTAGGGCGTTCCACATTGATGTGGGTGGCATAATTGCGAAACGTGTTTAGTCCCTTGTTTGAGCCGAATCTGGGTTTAACATGATTTGTGGAGCTCCCTCTGGTGTTGTGGTCGTGGTATTCACTGACCTTTGGGAAGAAATTTGACATGTACATGGGTACCTTAGTTGTGTAGTGTATCTTGTAGACCAGGCCCATTGCAGGTTGCTGTACTCTGTCGTCTCTAAGCCATCCTAGCCATCCAATAGTCCATGCACATGGACTATTGTTTATATATGATTATTATTTTATATAATTGTATAGTAGTATTACTACTACTACTACTACTACTACTACTACTACTACTACTACTACTACTACTACTACTACTACTACTACTACTACTACTACTACTACTACTACTACTAACTACTTATTGGACACAGACACACACACACACACACACACACACACACACACACACACACACACACACACACACACACACACACACACACACACACAAGACACATGGACCCTGCACCTTAAATGCAAACACTTGTACACAAGACACTTTCTGTAGAAATTGACCAAATTTGTATTACTACTACCTATTGTAATATAATCCTTTTTACATACCTGTCGATACTATATCTATATCTGTACATATCCCTTACCTACTCTTACTAGTTCTGCTGCTGGCCAGTGCAGCATTCACAGGGTTAGGCCTCGCTGTGGTGTTCAGAAACTGTTTTGCAAGTCAAATGGTGAGCGCTGGGACTTTTTCCTCATTTGAACTGCAATTGATCAAAGTTGGTCGCTCAGATCCGTTTTATTGTGTTTTAATTTACCGCCCTCCTGGCTCAAATAGCTCTTTCATGCCTGAGTTTAGTGAATTCCTTTCCTCCATTATCAGTCTGGACAGAGTTTTAATGGCTGGTGATTTCAACATCCACGTTGATGATAAAACAGATAACTTTGCTGTTGATTTTCTAAATCTCACTGAGTCATTCAATTTCACCCAGCACGTGACCGGTCCCACTCACACCCATGGACATACGTTGGACCTTGTGTTCTCGCTTGGGTTAAGTGTTGACTCCATTTGTTCCGAAGATTTGCATGTTTCTGATCGTGACTGTATAATGTTTAATCTATCATTTGAGTTGACCTTCGTGCCCGGTAAACATGTAAAGTCCTCTCGTGTCCTTGGTAAACTCTCTGCCGAGACATTTTCCTCAGCTTTTGATCAAAGCGCGGTGCAGTCCTCACAAGCTGATGTAGACTCTCTGGTCAGCGCATTTAACTCATATTGCTCATCCATATTGGATAAAGTGGCTCCAATAAAGACGCGCCTCATTCCGTCAGTAAAACCATATCCCTGGTTAAATGATGCCATTCGTTGTTTCAGGCGTACATGTCGGAAGGTGGAGCGTTTATGGAAAGTCCACCGCCTCCACTACAAGGAACTGTTAACCGATTTTAACAATATGGTCAAGGACGCGAGAGTCTCCTATTTTTCCAATCTGATTAGAACCAGTAAGCGAAATCCAAAAGTTTTATTTGACACCATCGCCAATATTGTCACCCCCGCTCCCCCGGTTGTACCCATATTCTCAAACAAGGATTGTAGTGATTTCCTCTCCTTCTTTGTGAACAAGGTTGAATATGTTAGGGCCAACATCATCCCCTCCCTCACTTTCCCTCCAACCACACCCTCCCGCCCATCAATTCTTAATGATTTCCTTCCCATCTCCCTGACAGACCTGATAAATCTAGTGGGATCTATGAAAACCTCCTCAAGCCCATTAGACATCATACCGACATGCATGCTAAAAAATGAAGGCGTACTCACCTCCATTGCTCCGTGTCTGATTGCCATTATAAACTGCTCACTTCAAACTGGTTGTGTCCCAGTATATTTTAAACAAGCAGTTGTTCAGCCTCTCTTAAAGAAGCTAAACCTTGATCCGTCCCTCCCCAAAAATTATAGGCCCATATCAAAATTGCCGTTCATCTAAAAAATCACTGAAAAGGTTGTTGCCATTCAACTCACTGCTGCCTTAAATGCACACTCCATTTTTGACAAATTCCAATCTGGTTTCCGTCAGAAGCATTCTACCAAAACAGCCCTCCTCAGAGTCTCAAATGACATCATGAGATCATCTGACGAGGGAAAATGTTCTGTGCTGGTGCTATTGGACTTAACTGCAGCTTTTGATACAGTCGACCACTGCATTTTGATCGAAAGGCTGAGGCAGTGGGCTGGCATCACTAGGAGTGCGCTGGACTGGTTCTCCTCCTATCTGCGAGATAGGAGTTTTTCTGTGTCTACTGGCACTTTCACATCCGAAACTGCTCCATTGTCCTGTGGCGTGCCCCAGGGTTCTGTGCTGGCTCCTACTCTGTTTGCACTTTACATGCTCCCCCTGGGAGTAATCATTAGTCAATTCAAAGAGGTCTCTTATAATTTCTACGCTGACGATATCCAATTATATGTCTCTTTCAAGCCTGAACAAACTGACAAATTATCTGCCCTCTTTGACTGCCTGACTGCTGTCAAGGATTGGATGGCAAACAACTTCCTTCAGTTAAACGCAGAAAAAACTGAGGTTCTTATTATAGGCTCAGAAAAAGTCACCTCAGAAGTTGCCACATGCATGGGGACCCTCTCAACAAATCTGAGGCCCAAGCTCAGAAACCTTTGATCAGCAGATGCGCTTTGATCACCACATTAGATCTCTGACACGTACCTGTTTTTTCCATCTACGAAATATTGCCAAACTCCGATCTGTTGTGTCCCAGGTAGAGCTGGAAATGATTATTCATGCTTTTCTTTCATCCCGCCTGGACTATTGTAACTCCCTTTTCACTTGCCTCGACGCATCCACTTTGGGCCGGCTACAAATGGTCCAAAACGCAGCCGCTAGGCTGCTGACTAGGTCCAGAAAATATTGCCACATCACTCCCATCTTAGTTTCCCTTCACTGGCTCCCCATCAAATTCAGAATTCACTTTAAGGTTCTGGTCATCACCTATAGAGCACTCCTTGGTCAGGCACCTGCCTACATCTGCGACCTACTACGTCCATACACCACGAACAGATCGCTCAGGTCGTCTGATCAGGGCTTGCTGGCTGTCCCCCTGTCTAGATTGAAGAAAAAAGGGGACGAGCATTCGAAACCGTGGCCCCCAGGTTGTGGAATGCTCTGCCCTTGGACCTTAGATCTGTGGTCTCTGTAAACACTTTTAAAAAGCAGCTAAAGACTGTGCTGTTTAAACAGGCGTTTGGCGAATTATGCTCTATGTAAATCTTTTATGTCTTTTTATCTGTTTTGGCTTTTCCTGATCTTTCATGTTTTAAATTTTTTTTTTACCATGCTGCTATCTTTTGCATTTTATTGATGTTTTTACTATGTGAAGCACTTTGTGACCCTGGTCTGTGAAAGGTGCTATATAAATAAACTTTACTTACTTACTTACTTACTTACTTACTTACTTACTTACTTACTTACTTACTTACTTACAGGCAAAGGTGTTAATTCTAGCCTTTTCTTCTAGAGGCATTTTCACAGCTTTATAAAAAATTTAAATGGAGACATGTGGCCTAAATCGCTGGTCTGGGTCACATATATTGGGGTGGAAAGATAGAGAGAGTGGGGGAGGAGACAGAGAGAGAGAGAGAAAGAGGGAGATATGAAGAGAGATAGACAGAGAGAAAGAAAGAAAGAGTGAGTGAATGAGAGAGAGAATGAGGGCGAGAGAGAGAGAGAGGGGGGGTGGGAGAGGGAGGAAAGGATGGAGAGAGGAAAGAGGACAGAAAATCAGAGAAAGAGAGGAATGAGGCAGCAACATGGCAGCACATCACAAAACATAGTCTGTTGTGTTTTTGTCTCTGCTGGTGACACGGCACCATGTGTGTCTGTCATACTGTCAAACCTGTTGCTTGTTGATGGTCGTTGTCACCAAGACAAATTCCTGTACCGTCATTGAGTTTGTAGAATAATTAAGCAATAATACACGAGAACCAGTGGAATATCAGGAATATTGCCACGGTTGTGATGTGCCCGCAGCCACGAGAGCGACGCTCGAGTGGCGTAGGGCCGTAGGCATCACAGAGTGGCAATATTCCTGATATTCCAGTGGTTCAAGTGTATTATTGCTTTTATACAGCAAGTTGCACCGTCGGGAAAAATATAGGATGAATACAGACAATTCTAGGGTATTTTATATTTATTTCAGTGAACTTGGCGTAGAATATTTTTTCCTAAAGATGTATCGTTGCTATGGAATTTCAAATGGAGTAGGCTATCAACCAGCTTGGCAACGCAAACGAATGACGTATTATTCAAATGTATACAACAGGTAGGTCCGACCACCTATTTACCAAGGTGGAACACTGTTTTAATGTACGACCTAGGACCATTATTTTTATTATTATTATAAAAATCAAGCGAGAATGTACCCATTTAGATTCCAAATATGTAGTCAGTTCGTCCAAATAATGCTTGTTTGTCGAGTTACTGTTTTGCAGTTACCGTTTTGATGGCAGTTGAAACTTTCTACAACATTCTAAAGCCAGCACAGTGGTATATTCATGGTGATTTAACCGTGAGTAGATCATGAATATACTCACGGCTTAGAACGCTCTCGACCAATCACAATGCGTGGTCGGACCTACCTGTTGTATAAAGAATTCTTAAAATCGAATGATGACTCTAATGTAGAATGACTTACCAGCTTAATTAAAGTCTGGGATAAACACAGCGAGGCCACAGCCTTACAAACGACATTCTACAGCAGGTGAAAATTACCATGAGTTATGGCAGCAGCAAGGACAAAAAAGTGACAAAACACTTCCAAGTCACAGAGTGTTCCCCCAGACACTAGTGACCTCACTGACTCACTCCTCTATATGGCTCATCTTCAATGTCGACTGGTTGACCATCTGACGGAGAAACAATGTTCTGCTGCCGTCTTGTGGACAAGACTAGTAACTACACAGCAAGGAAAATAGATCTGTGGTGAAAAAGTCATCTGCTCAGTGATACTAAGTTCAGATGAAAACGTTCTGCATGTTTTCAGGCGGCGTAGACACCAGGGGGTTGAAACCACACGGAAATGTCATGCTCCATGTGTGTTTTACTGTACATGATTTCATGTGTATTATTCTAATGGTATAATATCTGAAATGTGGCAGTTCACATGTGATCAATATAACATGAACTACATGTGATCACATGTCATAACATGTGAAAGAAAAGTGTCTTTAACACTTTAATCACCGGAAAAACACCGAAACTTGTCATTGCCCGCCATGCTCATTCTGCCGAAGACGCTGTAACACGTCTTTGATATCAATATTTCAAAAATCTGTGATCGAAATCATATTTCTCCTCCGAGGACCTGAGATATACTGCTGAGCTCCACTCAACTCTCTAACGGTTCAAGAGCGCCATCTGGTGGCCGATCAGCAGATCGCCCAACAGGAAGTGACGCGTCAAACAGGAAGTGCTCACCCATATTTCGTCCGGGCACTCGCGATCGTTAGCAGGACTCCATCTCGACACACTGGATAATCAATCGCTCGCCCTAACTCAATAAACAACGTTATTTGGACGTATATAGTATTATACAACCTGGAAATGGTTCATCTAGATCAACATCCCATAATAGAAAACTGTCTACTCCAAGCTGATCGCCCAAAGGCCCGAGGAGACTGGGGTAAGTT
>NC_140181.1:29106138-29108728 GCF_963971535.1 Notolepis coatsorum
GTGTGCGGTATAGAGCGTGCGCCCCAAGACGAACGTGGGCCAACAACCAGTCTGCGCCGGCTGACTTCGACCAGACCTGCGACCGGCTGCCTGCGTTCAGCCTGCCCCGGAGGACTTCACTCAGATCTGCACCAGGCTGCCTGCGGCCAACGGGAGTTCCGCCCATCCTACAGGGGTCGCCATCACTCAGTACATGATCTCAGCCGGCGCTGCCTCTCTGCCTAGCTCCGCCTGCTGACACCCTCGCGAGAGCGTTCAACGCCATCTTGCCTCCCGGACAACAGTGGAGTGGCGAGGCGGCCATTTCGGATGAGTACAAATGAGCATTGATGCTCCCGATTCCATATACAGTACACAGTGTGGTGCGCCCGCGGGCGAAAGTAACGTTGCTACGACCAGTTCTTAGGGGTACCCCGAACAATATATGCCGGCATTAAGATAGGACTTATAGGTATTTGTGGCTCACTCTTTTATTTTATTCCTTTTCTTTGAGCGTGATAAGGCAGTGTATTTCCTAAATAATTCCCGTTCTGTCCATCCCTTTATTCTCTTCCTATGCTCCCCCTTCCTTCCCCATATTCTCACCGGGGACAGTAAGAGTGTAATTCCTTAGAGAAGGTAAATACTGTGTTCCGCCCAGACGTGGGCAGCGTTAGTCTGGGTACCTGAGAGCACTTGGTGCCTGGGTGTAATATTATAATTGACTCATGCCATTGATTCATGCCATTGATCATGCCAGTAATTATTGTATGGATACCCAAGGTGCAGTAATCACCAGACGTAGCATTGTTGTAACTAGGCTGAGTTACAATACAGTCATCCAGAACGGGAGCACTGTGTGTGTGTCTTTCATTATTTCTACCCTAACCCTAACCCTTTAATACGGGTAATATATGGAACCTTAACCCTTTCCTATTCTACCTTTTCCATTTCCATTGTAAGGGTTCGGGTGTCACTAAGGGAGGGTACTGCTTGCGGGGGGACCCAAGTTATTTCTCTACCATCCGGTCATTAGGTGTGGGAGGGCAAAAGGGGCAACTGTGGAGGGTGAGGGTGTGTTGGGGAGTACTGCTGACTGCTCCAGAGAGAGGGAGAAGACCAGAGTACCGGACCAGGTTTGTAAACCCTGGGCCTCATACATCCCCACTGCCAGCCTCCAGTTGACGCTCCGGACCCCAAAGACGGAGGTGCAGCTGGCCAGAGTGCTACTGTGTCTCGCTACCTATTGACCGCACACCACAGTTCCCACGAAGCAGGGATATCCACCCTGCTACACACAGTTGCACACAAGCACACTTGCACAACACACACACACACACACACACACACACACACACACACACACACACACACACACACATACATACACCCACACACACACACATACACACACAACACACACACACACACACACACACACACACACACACACACACACACACACACACACACACACAACATACAGGCACACCAACACCCATTCATGCGCATGTGCACACACAAACACACAGACACACACACACAGGCACGCCGCACACCACACATATGCATGCACATGCACACACACACACACACACACACACACACACACACACACACACACACACACACACACACACACACACACACACACACACACACACACGTTCCACAAGGACAGTTCCGGAACATACAGGTGTGGGGCTGTGACAAAACTGCCTCTGAGTAATGGAGACAACCTGAGAGAATGAGAGAAAGGAGAAAGAAAGGGAAGAAAGAGAGAGAGAGATACAAAGGGGAGAAACAGATGAGAAAGGGTGATATAAAAAAGCAGCATATAACATCTGATTATGCTCATGCTGTTTAAATGTGTGTGTGTGTGTGTCTATCAGCAGCTGTTACAGTATACCAGGGGTTTCCCCATAAACAGGATGTTTAGAGCCGAACACATGAGATCAACTCTCTCTGTTTTCCTCTCTCTCTCTCTCTCTCTCCTTTCCTCCCTCTCATTTCCTTTATCCTTCTCTCTTTTTTCCTCTATCTCTCCCTCTCTCTTTCCTCTCACTGTCTATCTCTTTTCCTCTCTCTCTCCCTCTCTCCCTCCCTCTCCCTCCTCCCTCCCTCCCTCTCTCTCTCTCTCTCTCTCTCTCTCTCTCTCTCTCTCTCTCTCTCTCTCTCTCTCTCTCTCTCTCTCTCTCTCTCTCTCTCTCTCTCTCTCTCTCTCTCTCTCTCTCTCTCTCTCTCTCTCCTCTCTCTTCTCCCGCCCCCCTCTCTCTCTTTCCCTCTCCCTGTCTCTCTCTATTGTCCTCCGTCTCTTCCTCCCCCCCACCTCTCTCTCTCTCGTTCCCTCTCTCTGTCTCTCTCTATTGTCCCCTCTCTCTCCTCTCCCCCCCCCCCCCCCCCCATCTATTGTGCTAGCAAAAACGGCCTCCCTTGTCCTACCATGCGAATGTTAGCTGGCCCCTGCCATACCAATGTGACTTATGACCCTTAACGTGACCTATGACACACTAACAGACATATTAACATGACCTATGACCCTGATATAGAGGCCTGCTGGATATATGTTTAGAAGCGCAAGTGAATATAGCTGTTCCTTCTGAGCACGTAA
>NC_140181.1:29108928-29128928 GCF_963971535.1 Notolepis coatsorum
CAGCGCGATTTCAACGCGGTTGTGCATAGGTCTTGTAGACTGTGTTGCGAGGACGTTGCGTACATGTCACCAGAATCTAATCTGAACAACCGTTGCGTTGATATTGCGTAGCAGTGATTGGTTGGTAGTGAATGGGGGCGGGGCTGTCATAGAATAATATTGGTCCCGCAGCGAGGAATCTACCTCCATTGTTGTAGCCAGCCAGCGTTGAAGCTAAATAATTAGTCACATAGCTGGCCTTTTTCTGAAAACCCAAGACATATTGTTCCATAGCATACGCCTTCAGTTGATCATGACAAATCCTCTCTTACCTTGACGATTAAAAAGCCTCCATAATTTAGTAAATAAAGCTGTAGCCAGCCAGCTAGCATTGGTGCTATTCAAAATGCTATCCACATTAGCTACATAGCTAACCAACTAAATACAATGGTATCCTGAGGTAACGTTAAATACAACGTTTGCTAGTCGAAATGACTGGACACACACAGGGACAAGTTAAACATCAATCAATTAATTTATTCCAACAGGTAGTTTGAGGTCTTTCTCTCCTCTCCATTGGAAACTAATGACGTTACGGTAACGTTAGCTCGAAAAGCACAGAAACGGGCGACAGAAGTTAAGCTGCTAGCAACAGACACTATAACACTTCCGGTCGGGGGATTTCAAAATAAAATAGCGACGTCTAAAAGCACCGGAAATACGTTTATTTTGTACATTATCTAACGTTAACACGAACCTAAACTAACTTTAGTTAAACTAACTTTGCGCGTCGATGTTGCAGAAGCATAAAGGCAGAGTGTCTACAACACCGTTGCTTTGTCGATGTTGTGTTGCAGTTGCTTTGAAGTTTCTGTAGCATGCAGAGGCCTTAACAGTAAAGTGCAATAGTAATATACAATGTATAGGTAATAAAAATTGGTATAACATATATAAATTAGTGCTACTGGGTGTAGTGCTATCAGATGTATGTACAGAGTTGTAATACCAATATGCACAATGATACAAGTATAAAGACAGTATGGTTGTACTAGTCATACTGGCCAACAGTATTCATTTGAGATTAGGTTAATTGTGTGCCTATGCCTACAATATAAAAAAAATAAAAATTGAACTGAAATGTAGTGAAATCTCTGGAGTGACACCGGCGAGTTACGAAACACCACCGGTTCTCCGTCCAGACCAGTGGCGGCCGGCCGATAGGGGCGCTAGAGCGCCGCCCTCCCTGGTTAAAAGAAGAAGAAGATTTTTTTTCTTTTTTTTTTGCCCTATAAATAAAATAAACATGTTTAAAATGAATAATATTTACTCATTTTAAGTATGTTTGTGTTTCCAATGCACAATATAACGTTAATATATCAAATATAAATAATCGTTTTTATTAACAGGAAGTGACTCCTTTCCGTAGCCGCATTTCTCTCGGGCTAGACGCAATAGGCGTCTATTCTTTCCGTAGCCGCATTTATCTCGGGCTAGACGCAATAGCGCCTTACAGTTTCATCGCTGTATCCGTCGCAGCTAATCAGTGCGTAACGCGCTGTGCGTTGAAATATGATGTATTATGATGGAAGCCGGGCGCTTTTTCAAGCGATCTATTATCATCTAAGCAAGCAGCGTCTATACTTTCCGTAGCCGCATTTCTCGGAGACGCTCTCTCCGATTGGCCGACGTCAGTTTCTGGTTAGGCTTAGTTACTCTTCGAAGTTGGTTAAGGTTAGAGTTTGTCTTAGAGCGTGACGGCAAGTTATTTCGACGGTTAAGCTTAGGCACTCTTTCAAAGTTGGTTAAGGTTAGAGTTTGTCTTAGAGCAGGGCGATAGAACGCCAGGTAGTTTGCAGGCTGTTCGATGCTGTTGTGTTGTGATGCAGTCACTCTGGACAGTGGATATACATCGACAACAACAGTCTGGGACTGTGGGACAGTGGACATATACACTTTATCAAGCCCTCCGGCTGGACCACGTTTCAACTAAACAGTGAGTTAATGCGGTCTCTCTCTGTCTCTCTCTCTCTCGCTCTCTCTCGCTCTCTCTCTCTCTCTCTCTGTCTCTCTCTTCTCTCGCTCTCTCTCTCTCTCTCTCTGTCTCTCTCTCTCTCTCTCTCTCTCTCGTTCTCTCGCTCTCTCTCTCGCTCTCTCAACACAGCGTGTTAATTTCGCTGTGGGTATTGCATAATGGATGAATGAATGAATGGTAACTTGTTTAAAATGACAAGATATATATATGTGTTCATTATTGGATTGATGATCATACGTGTACTAGTGTAGTATGAATTAACTCGTTGGTAACGTTATGAGTCAGTATTCGCTTGGTCAGCTTGGTCAGCTGCCCGCGCCCACCCAAATGTAGTTCACACCGGCCGCCACTGGTCCAGACGGGTCTCTCCTACTGTACATCACTGGTGTTCTATGACACCGGCCACAGGAACAATCTCATTGAACAATCTCATTTAATAATAATAATAATTCATTTAATTTATATAGCGCTTCTCAATAACCCGAAGTCGCTGACAGTAGTCGGGAGCAGGAGTACAAACAAAGAAACGAAAGCAAAGAAACAAGAACAAGAACAACAAAGAAACAAAAACAAAAGGAACATGAGACCATGGGGGGAACAGGGGAGACAGCCTGATAGCACAAAAAAGACTGGAGACAGACATCAATCAGGTTGGAGGGGTGGGGGGGGGGGGGGGGGGGGTTTAAGGGTGGGGGGGGTTGAAGGCAAGGAAGAACAGGTGGGTTTGAGGCGAGCTTTGAAGGTGGAGAGTGTAGGGGAGTCTCTGATGGACTGGGGGAGGGAGTTCCAGAGTCGGGGTGCAGTACGAGAGAAGGCCCGATCTCCGAAGTTTTACCTTATCTGATTGTTAACCTCGTAAGCATCGGACGGCCCGACGACGGGCCATCACGCACGCGTGCGCACGTCGCAGCACTTTGCCCTCGTCTGTCGGCTCCGGGCTGCGTTTTCGCGATCAACTATTACATAGTTTGAAATTTTATTTGCCGCCTTTCGATCGTCACCACACTCAACCTATTTATTGCATGCTTCCAATCTCGGAGTTACAAGACCACTGATGAGCGTCATTTGACAAGACATTCGGACAAGTGACCACGTCCGGACCAGTCACCTCTGATGGTGAAATTATTGACCGCCTTTGTAGCTAATGAAATTCTGGAGCCAACGGTATCCCACATGAGGGCTGATTACAACGACGAAGGGGCAGAAGAAGACCACAAGTTCTTTGTATTGACGTGTGAATGAATGGCAACGGACGGCCATTTTGGATAATCGAACCGAATTATTGCCGGTACACACATATTAGGCTATGGAACCGTTATGTTTTTCAGCTCCTACCTCTCAACTGGAACTAAAAAACATATGGCAACAAGTAAACAAAAACGTGAGTAAACATTTATTTCAGTGTGTTCAAACCTCTGTAACTCTATTACATTAGCACTCAGAGTGATTATTCTGGTTGTGGAGAAAGTTCAGAAGTTTCCTTTCAAAAGAGACCAGACTCATTCATGTGCATTGAATGGTTCAAGAATAAATCGCAAATTACTTTGGGTATGCAATCGTCAGGCATGTTATGCAAACTAGCCCAATTTTTTGCCTGATGGATAAGAGGATAAAACTGACATAACCACCATGTCCGTCATCAAAAAAAACCATACATTTCATCTTGATTTGGAGTGGTGGATATAGTTGTAATCATCTTTGGAACGGTGTTAGATAGATTCAGCGTATTTCCTCAAAGTGAAACAGAAACTAAGTCCTTTACGCTCTCCTTTCTACCCCACGTTTGGAGTCAGCATCTGAAAACACTCGTTTGGAGTCAGCATCTGAAACACTCCGTTTGGAGTCAGCGTCTGAAAACAGGCTAGATGACCCCTTGAACCACAATAGAATCAGGACACCCTACACTACGAGGCCCATGGCAAAACGGAGGCCAAGTGGTAGGGCTAAGAGGGGGTATGTCTGATATTAGCACACTACTGCTAGATTGTAGGGATGTCCGATATTATCGGCCTACCGATATTATCGGCCGATATTGGCATTAAAATGTAATATCGGAAATTAACTGTATCGGTTTTCAAATTTATTTTTTAATAATTATTATAATTATTTTTTTTTACATTTATTTAACCTTTATATACCCAGGCAAGCAAGTAAGAACAAATTCTTATTTTATTTATTGTCAAAAGTATGCATAATGTTGTGTTAATTCCACGACGAGAGATATGTAATGTTAATTACCTGAAATTATTCCGTTTGGGGGGCGGGGGGGGGGGGGGGGGGCGTATATAACGGTAGGGGGGGGGGGACCCCTGTATATATCGGTATCGGTTGATATCGGTATCGGAAATTAAGAGTTGGACAATATCAATATATCGGATATCGGTAAAAAAGCCAATATCGAACATCCCTACTAGATAGTGATTCAAATCACACTACTTCGGAAAACAAATATACAGACATTTAAAGACCCTCAAACATACACATTTCTAAGTAAAGCCATTTCTTATAACTTGTCAAATAAGATCAAACTGAGCATTGGAGCATCTCTTTTTTCACTGCAGTCTGAAATATCTGATGTTTTCTTGGCTACAGTTGATTTACCGCAGCTTACGAGACAGTACATTTAAACCACCTCAGCAGTACTGCATACCACTTGACGTAATTACCTTTCTGTCTTCCAGGCCAGCTGCAGATGAATAAAACACAGTGTGGCTTTACTCTGTGAAAGACCTCGTTAAGTGAACTATAAGAAATAGCAAGTCAGGAAAGATATTAGTGTACTACTACCATGGTGCCATGGTTATGAGAGCTGCACTAAAACACTAAAACTCAGACCGGGTCGGACAGGAGCTCACTGTCATTATTGTGTACGTGTGTGTGCGTGTGTGTGCATGTGTGTGTGCATGCATGTGTGTGACTAAAGTGTGTTATGTCAAGTACAGTAAGTACACCAGGTAGCAGGAGCGGATGATGGACGAGGATGTAATGAATGATGCTATTTAACATGCAACATTATTCCTGTGGTCAGTTCTTAAGGACTCTAGCCCTATTTCTTACTTACCAGTGATAATGTTGATTGGTTAGAGTCCTTTCGCAGCACAACCCATGTCTGATGGTATTACAGATTCTACTGTTAAAGATCTTGGCATAGACATAATGTCTCTTTCAAGGTTTCATCTAACTATAAAGGAAGGAATTTCTGCATGTGTCTGTCTGAGCTGTGCATATCTTGATAACCGTTCCTCCGATGGACTTCACGCTCAGTGGGTATATTGCAGAGGATAAAGAAACATATAATATGAGGCAATGGAACAGCACAGAGGACAGGGGAGATGACCTGAAATACACAAGGAGACAATGGGAACACGAGAAACACCTGGACACAAACGAACAGAGAACTACATTAAACAAGAGGCATACTAAACACTAAACTAACAGGGGAACCTGAATAAACAAGAAAATCCCAGGACTAAGAAACAGAGAAACATGACAAAACAACTAGACTAGGAGGGGAGAGAGAGAGAGAGAGAGAGAGAGAGAGAGAGAGCGAGAGAGAGCGAGAGAGAGAGAGAGAGAGAGAGAGAGACATGAGGGGAGATAGAGAGAAAGAGAGAGAGATAGAGACAAACAATGATTTCTTTGATTGTTCAAACGCTCAATTATACCGGATTTGGTCTAGTATATTTCCTGGAAGCCGAGATAATGGGCTAATAGCTAATAACGTTAAATCCAATGGCATTTCTGCTATAGATACGCTCCAGTTAAAACTCAAACTGCATATGATCGGCACGATCCTCACGCATGTATGCATGAAAGGGGGGGGGGGGGGGGGGGGGGGGGGGGGGGGGGGACGTAGTTTCTGATTATTGATTACCAATAACCGTGTTAGCCTCATTAGCCTCATAGGCAGAACGCCTGGATGGCTAATATTTTGGGAAATTAGCTTATTTAACATCTTCCCTGGAGTTAGACAAGAAGATGCATACCTTTTTGTCTCTGTGCGTGCATTTTAGCTTTGGGAATAGATGCTCCGTTAGCATAGCTTAGCTTCATCACTGGAAGTGAGGCAGGACAGTAGCCTTACAGTGCCTTACAGTGTATTGCAAGGTCTGACATTGACCAAACTTGATATGCATGACCTTGGTGGGCTCTAGGTCAACTCCTGAAAAGGGGGTCAATGTCAGACTTTGCAATCAAAAGTTAGGGGGCTAATAACCCTTGCCATAATTTCAGTGCGCCCCTAACTTTTGATTGCAAGGTCTGACATTGACCCCCTTTTCAGGAGTTGACCTAGAGCCCACCAAGGTCATGCATATCAAGTTTGGTCAATGTCAGACCTTGCAATACACTGTAAGGCACTGTAAGGCTACTGTCCTGCCTCACTTCCAGTGATGAAGCTAAGCTATGCTAACGGAGCATCTATTCCCAAAGCTAAAATGCACGCACAGAGACAAAAAAGGTATGCATCTTCTTGTCTAACTCCAGGGAAGATGTTAAATAAGCTAATTTCCCAAAATAGTGGAGTTATCCTTTAACACCATCACTTATAAACATACAAACACACCAGCCCTTAACACATTGGTCGCCAAAAACAACGTAAGTCGTTATTGCCCGCCATGCGTTGAACGCCAACAACGGCGTAAATCGTTTTTGGGATCAATATTTCATTTTTTCGCCATGGCATTCATAATTCATCCAGCCTCCCTCCGGACTGCAGCGGCACCCTGTATGAGATTGCAAACGCCTCAATACCGCCACCTGGTGGATGGTCGGGCGAGTTACACTCTCGCCAAAACCGGAAGTGGCGATCGGTGCGTCGAGGAAATCCCTCCGGCAGTCATATCTTGTTACATGGATCCAGACAAACACTCTAGTGCATTTCGATCGCTTTCGAAACGCAATAATCGATATGATTTCGGCGTTTATTGCGCCATACAAACCGGAAATGGATGTAGGAGATCGACGTCAAATAATTGGGATCTTTTTCCTCCAGTCTCATCGGCGAACGGTAAGAGGAATATAACGTTATTTTCAGCCCGATTGTTTATTCATTTCACTGCAAACCATCTGCTCAACATATCAACCTATACTAAATAAAGCCGTTACTGACGATGAAGGAATTATAAACGACTGTAGTAAATTCCCACAGACTTTCTACAATAATTTGAGGTTATTGTAGCACAATACAATGAGATTGATTATCTGGAAGGAGGAGGAAAGATTCATACTGATAGAATGGTTGGTCTCCTCATCTGGCTTAATGCAGATGAAGAATAAAACGTGTACGCCAGACAAACCAGAATTGTATTTCAACTCAACTGATTTATTTGAGTCAGGGCCAGGAGTGAATAAAAGGTTGACTTTTACATACAAAAGATGATCAGATAACCTTAACAGCTGTCTGTTGTACAGAAATATCACAATCAGGTTTGCATCTCAAACCTCAATACTGCACATCAAACAGTCACCTGGTTAACATAATTTGAACATACATGGTTTACTGTACACATTATACATGAGTAAATCTGGTCTACAGATCAGGGATCTGTACATTACTCTAATCTATAAACAACCATTGGTGTTTCCCATGATTTACTCACGTAAAATGCAATCAGCTCACAGTAGTTTCTGGGTGGTTTCGAAGCGGTGGAGCCCCCAGACCCTCTTGGTTGGGTCCGGCCTGAGAGCTCCCGAATTATCATTTAGGGCCCTCCTATATACTATAATTTCTAGCCAATCATACATATGGCTGGTCCAATCCAGCGTCTTCTTGTGGGGGTTGATCTCTTGTGGGGGGTGTCCTTGTGGGCGCTGGCAGCCCCTCCCTCTGGGTTTCTCTGGGGGGAGGCCGGCTGCCCCTCCCTCTGGGTTTCTCTGGGGGGAGGCCGGCTGCCAACTTTAACATTCCTTCTATATGGCTATAGATGTCTAATATCATCCCAGTACAGTCAGTGCTTTCTTAGACTGATACCAGACATCATATGAGACCTTTTGATACTAAACAGTTGATTAATAGATTACTTTGTTTGTGAGTTAGTGTCCATGCTTCAACAAGTCTAAACTGGTCTGCCCTGTGTTCAACCCAGCTGTCTCTGCTGTAATCTGGTCACAGTAGGTGTGACTTTTGTCTCTTTGTTCTGAGCACATTTGTTAGTGGGGGTTTATTGACTATTTCTCTAACACCAGTATCACTTAAAACACCCTCTACGGTTGAAAGGGCACACATTCCTTTTTGCAGTATGGTTCTCTAATTTATTCACACATATTAATTATGAAATTCCAAGGCAATATTACCACATTCCCCACTTTGGCAATTCATATTGTCATATACTGTATATTGACTTGATTTTCATACTAACCATACAATATACTAATAAAAATCATTTTTTCAAAATTTTCTCAATTTTTTCTTTTTTCTCACATTTTTCTTTTTCCAATCCAATTTTTAAGATTACAGTATTCGTTTACATGATCTGGGGAGGACACAGAGATTATTATTCATTCTTTCATACATTTTGCTTCTCCTCTCCTGTTAATTCCTTTTCCAAGTCAGCCCAATCACATTTTGCATAATCAACCCAGTTGGTCTTCTCACCTCTCCCCCCTTTTATGAACATCCCTATGGACATAAACCTTACCACCTCTGCGCACAGACGGACAGGGAGGGCGGAGCAGCACCCAAGGGAAAAAAATGTTCACCAGAAATTACCGGCCATAACCTACACCTAATCTCCTACCTATGTGTATGTGTTTAGTTCAGTACTCTCGCGTTGTGTCATAATCTATATCAGTTGTTACCGTTCAGTCACCTCCCGTCCGACATACCAATCAATCACACAGAGGCCCTTGTTCAACGCTTTGGTTGCACAGTCTCCGACCGTTTTCGCCCCCCCCCCCCCCCCCCCCCCATGTCGGCCAGCCTCAGCTGAAGCCAACGTTTGTAGGCCTGGACCTTGTCATATTCTGTCCCATGACTGTATTTCCATGGATCTACAGACGACTCTGTCAGCCTGGCGGTTTGTCCCAAACCTCCGGCCGCTGTTCTCGGGGCTATGTTGAAGGAGGGGCCAGCGTCCACAAGCGACCTCTTTTCACAATCCAACAATCTCCCACAGGAAATGACTGAACGGGCTCACACCATTGTGTCATAATCTAATGAAATGTATTCCTACACATCTTCCATGATTCCTCTACCTGTGACGGTCCGTCCTCCCCCCTCGACTGAAACTGCGAGGGAACAAAACACAAAACAAATTTTCTTTACATAACATGTCAAATATTCTCAAGAGAAGCCAAATGTTAATCATTATGCAAACGTGATGGGACCACTCAGCTCTTGTCGACACTCTGTTGACGTTTCGACGCCACTTCCTCCAGCCTCCAGCTTTCACCACTCACTCAGACCATGACAGATGAGAAATAAGAAACAAAAGGCAAATAATCAAAAAAAACATTCCAACAGACCTCACATGTAGACCACCTCAATGGTTATTAAAAAAGAAAAGAAAAGAAATCTAAAACCCTACATCCAAACCTCATCACATCTGTCATTGTGATTTTGACACCTTTCAAGCCAGCACAGTCACCCTCTACAGGCTCCATTCACACCCATTCAGGCCACACAATCATAGATAAAAATAGAAAAGAAATCTAAAAATTTAAATTCAATACCTCATCCCTACAAAACATTCAACAGAAATCAAATCAAATGCAGTAAAACAAATGATATGAAACAAATGATAATGGTATAACCCAAGTGGTTCGATACACTCCTTACCTAAACACATTTTGTTATTTTTAAGACTAGTTTCACCTTAAGTGAAAGCTAAGTTGTGTGTGTGTATGCATGTGTGATCAAATTGTGTGAATGTGTCTGTGTGTGTCTGTGTGTGTGTGTGTGTGTGTCTGTGTGTCTGCGTGTGTGTGTGTCTGTGTGTGTGTGTGTGTGTGTGTGTGTATGGGTAATGTAAGGCAGAACATGGGGCCCATCCCCCGCTCAAGCACCCACTGAAATCAAAAGAACATCCCAATCTCACACATACATACAAACATTAAATTTAAATAAAAAATAACATCTGTACCAACTCAACCAACCTCCACTCTCACAGTGCCACAACACATTCTCACAATTCAACATCATCCACGCCTCATTCATATTATAAACATATACCTTTCACCACACTCGTTAATCATTTCACATTTCTGACAAACAAAGGTTAGTTCTTCTGCACTCATCTCTCTCTCATCAGGCTACACTCATCTCTGGCTAATACAATTCACACTTAATTTCTACACTCCTACCCTCACTTCAAAGATGGACTGGACCCATCTTAAATTTAGAACCATCCCTGCCGTCCAGTGCACAGACAGTTTCAAATTATTCCCTTATCAACCAGTTAACTTTCATAAGTCATAACCCCAAATGAATGCCACTTTCTTGATTGTCTCACTCACTTAACCCAGCTGTGTCCTGTATTAGCACGCTTCCTGTCTCAACATTTCCCCCGTCATAAAAATAACTGCCAACTGTTCTCTCACTCTACAACTGTCTCCTTCATCTTCACCTCTGACCCTCTCCTGCTGCATCTAATCTCACTCCATCCTGTCATAAAAGAACAAACAGCCATTGTAAACAACCGCTGTATGCACGACCCCCCTTGGGCCCTCCTGTAAACACCAAAAAGGGTAACACTCACACATTTCATCCCCCAGGGGCAGCTGTCCCCTAGAGTCTAAACGTATTACACCATCATACAGTCATCAAAATAGCATATAAACCAAACCCCTTGTCACTAAATTATCCCACTGTGACCCAAGGATTTTGCAATCAATTCCTAATATTAACCATCAGCTTATGTAAATCAATGGCATTAAAGACATAACATTCTAACCGTATTTCAACATAGCAATGAAACTCATTAAGGATTTAATAAAAACAATCGTTTCGATCACTGTAAACACAACCATATCAAAATGTGTCATCCTCAGCAAGCCTCCATCAATAAATTATCCTACAAGTCGGAGGCCTGTGTCAACATTTCAACAGTGTATTAAAGATTTAATAATCTAAAACAAGCATCAACACATGTCTTAACCATATTAACAGTGTATTAAAAATTTAACAATCCAAAACAAGCATCAGTAAATTATCCTGCTTCACAACCGGGCTTGTATCAAATTCCACTATAAAACATTTAGCAACTAATATAAACATCATCCTATTTAAATCAACAGTGTCATCAAAGCTATACCAAGTATCAACATCTGACATTTCAACATCAATGCATTCTATACAAGCATCTTAATTCAAACTACATAAAACACAACATTACTATTCCAAGCTTACAATTGTACACATTACACAAATTAAAAAACTGGAAATGTCCATCAACTCTAATTATTATACATGTAGGCATCCTCCATCTCAGCATAACTTTTGTAGTGGTTAGTCCTAAATGCTCCTTTCTTCATACACATGTGTTAAATTGATTTTACTGCAAGCATTGTGTAACTCTAGTGTAGAGCCATTTTCCAAATTCAGCCCATAGCTACTCTCAATTTTAACACGGGTGACTGAATCTGCAAATCTGGTATGTAGTTGTAGCAGTACTGACTGACTATCTGATGAATTGAAACTGGGGGACCCTGATGTAAACAAGACAAAAGTCTTCCTCTGGTCTGCATCCCCTCAACAATTGTGTGTATCGAGCTGTACTTATTTCTAATCAATCCCTATACATGTTACACCTCTTCCCCTGCTTACACAAAAATACAAAAATACAATGCACAATATACAAACACCGCCATATTACATAATGCAGAATATCCTCTTACCCGTTATTTCTATCCCCTGAGCGAACTACTTCGAAATGCACCAGACCCAATCCACGTTGTACCGCGCATGCGCAGTGGCAACCGAAGCGGCTGTTAACGTTGCTATGACAACCAAGGTCTGCCACGACAACATACCCCGATATTCATAATCTGCCACGACATTCATAATCTGCCACGTTATCTACCCCTTCCCCAACATCCTTCTCAAAACTCGAAACGTGACATACGCCGCCCCCAAACGCCACAAAACAACGGCATGCAAGCTAACTAGCTTTAGCCAGCTCTAATGCGACGTTCAAGGCCCTCACGGGAGCCGTGCCTTTCAAGATCCGTTCATCCACGCAATTCGCTCAGTACCAACCAAAGCATAAACAATTCACACAAGCCTAAAATAGCCAACCACTCTAACAGAAAATAATTTTTAAAACATTCACACCAACCAACGCCGCACACATAGTTCAACACGAACCCTTTCTCCTACCTTCTCCGCCTCACTTCATAGCACCGCGAACGTTACATACTCTCCACAACACTATGACGTCACCAAGCAGCGAATCCTTAATATCATTTACCACGTTACCGCATTAATAATAACCCTCAAAACGGCCACAATTTTGCCACCCTGCGTCTCAACCGCCTCTTACTTGTAATCGCCGCCACAGTGTTTAATCAATTCTCTCATAACGCCATCGTAACGTCCCCAGTTTCACCGCGGACTTCTCCACAGAGCTAAGCTAGCTAGCCCCAATCACCAGTAGGACAGTGGCGTACACAACCAACCTTCATTCTGCCCCTCTCTCCCTCCTCCATTCAGACAACAAGCCCATCGTTAATCACTTCAAACGCAGCAACACCCCAGCTTCTTTGCCCCGTGTCCCCAACATACAGCACGGTCCAGATATGATACATATAACAAGACCCTACCGCACCTTTTCAGGGGGAGACACAAAGGGTAGGGAAGAACGGCACCATTTCTGTAGTAAATTCCCACAGACTTTCTACAATAATTTGAGGTTATTGTAGCACAATACAATGAGATTGATTATCTGGAAGGAGGAGGAAAGATTCATACTGATAGAATGGTTGGTCTCCTCATCTGGCTTAATGCAGATGAAGAATAGAACGTGTACGCCAGACAAACCAGAATTGTATTTCAACTGCACTTGCACTTGCACTTGTCCTAATAAACTAACCTACACTGTAGCACTCAACACTTTGATCAACATTGTTGCTCAGCTGATAGAGTTGTGCCCTTCCTGATGGCTTGTCGTACAGAACTTGTAAGTCGCTTTGGATAAAAGCGTCAGCTAAATGACTAAATGTAATGTAATGTCAACTGATTTATTTGAGTCAGGGCCAGGAGTGAATAAAAGGTTGACTTTTACATACAAAAGATGATCAGATAACCTTAACAGCTGTCTGTTGTACAGAAATATCACAATCAGGTTTGCATCTCAAACCTCAATACTGCACATCAAACAGTCACCTGGTTAACATAATTTGAACATACATGGTTTACTGTACACATTATACATGAGTAAATCTGGTCTACAGATCAGGGATCTGTACATTACTCTAATCTATAAACAACCATTGGTGTTTCCCATGATTTACTCACGTAAAATGCAATCAGCTCACAGTAGTTTCTGGGTGGTTTCGAAGCGGTGGAGCCCCCAGACCCTCTTGGTTGGGTCCGGCCTGAGAGCTCCCGAATTATCATTTAGGGCCCTCCTATATACTATAATTTCTAGCCAATCATACATATGGCTGGTCCAATCCAGCGTCTTCTTGTGGGGGTTGATCTCTTGTGGGGGGTGTCCTTGTGGGCGCTGGCAGCCCCTCCCTCTGGGTTTCTCTGGGGGGAGGCCGGCTGCCCCTCCCTCTGGGTTTCTCTGGGGGGAGGCCGGCTGCCAACTTTAACATTCCTTCTATATGGCTATAGATGTCTAATATCATCCCAGTACAGTCAGTGCTTTCTTAGACTGATACCAGACATCATATGAGACCTTTTGATACTAAACAGTTGATTAATAGATTACTTTGTTTGTGAGTTAGTGTCCATGCTTCAACAAGTCTAAACTGGTCTGCCCTGTGTTCAACCCAGCTGTCTCTGCTGTAATCTGGTCACAGTAGGTGTGACTTTTGTCTCTTTGTTCTGAGCACATTTGTTAGTGGGGGTTTATTGACTATTTCTATAACACCAGTATCACTTAAAACACCCTCTACGGTTGAAAGGGCACACATTCCTTTTTGCAGTATGGTTCTCTAATTTATTCACACATATTAATTATGAAATTCCAAGGCAATATTACCACACGACCCCCCCCCCTTCCTTCACGCATGATGAAGCATAATGTATACCGATCATATACATTTGAATTTTTTAATATAGCGTGTATAGGAAAGAAACGCCAATCGATAATCTATCATATGCGTCAGGGCCTATAACTCTCGTTTTTGGAATTACAGCAGAAAACCTTAAAAACATACTTATATTCTAATCTAGATAGTATTAACACAACAATGTGTGAATGAAAAAATATAATGTTCCAACATCCTGAACGATAGATAATCGATGTTGAATGGGCCATAGTAATGTCAATATAGCAATCAAATAAAAAAAGTTATAGCCCTGCAAAGAAGGTAAACATCTCCATAGGCTTTGAACAGTGGCAGACTGGACAGATAAGACAAACGGTGAAGCACAATTACACAAAAATCCAAAACAAAATCAAAGACGACCTTGATAGGTGGGCAAAACTTAAAAACTCAGTACAGGCACGGATATCAATAGTTAAGATGGACGTACTACCTAGAATCAACTCCTTCAGCTCAATGCTACCGTTACCCCCTCCAGAGGGTTACTGGAAAAAATTACACTCCTCCACATACATTTTTTTTTGGAATAACAAACCACCACGTATAAAAAGATCCACCGCACAGAGAAATAAAGCAGACGGTGGCATGACATTTCCAGATTTGTTCCACTATTTTAAGGCGTACACATTAAGACCATTGACAACATGGTTTGATCCCCAAGCATTAGTATCCTGGAGAAAATTAGAAGAAAACATAGTAGCCCCACATAGACTGAAGGACATAGCATACACTAAACTATAAATCAAGCATTGCGAACGGAAATTTGGCCCCATAATTACTCATGCAATCCGGATATGGCGTGAAACACAAAAAAAATATCCTAACCCACATAAATGGCACAATCATACTCCCTTATTCAATAACAATGCACTCTTGATTGGAAAACGACCTATAAGATTCCCTATATGGGAAAAGCAAGGCATACACTCATTAGGGGATGTTTTTAACAAACAGGGTTTCTGTAGTTATGAAGAAATACGGACATTTTTTTATCTCACCAAGTCCACACATCTTTTTTACATACAGTTATTGTTATGTTTGAAGACTCAGGGTGTTCCATTAACGAAACCAATTGAACACCACAGATACCACAAATTCTTCTATGAAAGAGAGACATCAAGAGGTTTTGTTTCAGATTTTTATCATCAATTACTAACGTCCTCATATGAAACCCTCCACCTAGACTCCGTCTGGAGGAGGGATATACCAGACCTGGAAAGTGATTTTGATTGGCAAGAAGCCTGGGCAAATGTTCGACTCACATCAAGGAACCCGGACCATCAACAAATCAATCTTAACTATATTCACAGGACATACTTGACATACTTGACTCCTATAAGACTGAAAAAAATGGGTCTTATACAAGACTCCAAAATGCTCCTTATGTACAAATGGGGACGAGGGGACATTTATGCACATGTACTGGGACTGCCCACCAGTTAAGATATTCTGGAAAGAGGTGACCCAGCAATTATCAAATCTCTTAACTTGGAATATACCTGTACACCCCTCTGTATTACTGCTGAATGACGTTTTTGAGTGTGCAGTACATCCACAGCTAAAGAGATTGGTTTTATCGGGTATCACAGTGGCTAAAAAGCTGATAGCATCACGATGGTTCCAACCGGAAAAAATGTGCCGAAAGGTCTGGATTATTACATATCTCGATGTGATCTATCAAGAAATATCTACAGCAAGAATTTTGGGTCTCAATGAATCCAAAATGACATTGTGGTTAGAAGTGGTGGAGAAAATAAAAGCTAGCATATAATGGTAATGTCTGGTTAGGAGCGAGGGAAAATGGATGGATTATCCAATGGGGGGTCCGGGAGGGGGGGGGGGGTACGAGCTGGAGCATATGTGTGTAGGTTTTTAGATAACAGGTATTAAGGGTATATCCTATATAAGACAATTAACTAAAATGTGATTTCATTGGATGTGCACTGTCAACTAATGCTTGTATATCTTATCGTGTGTTGTCATGTTTGTTTATGTGTTTGTTTAAAAAAGAATAAAAAAATAAAATACAAAAAAAACAGTGGCAGACTGGTACAATGATGGGCACCCCGGCGCCCAATGTGTTAACACCATCACTTATAAACATACAAACACACCAGCCCTTAACACCATCACTTATAAACATACAAACACACCAGCCCTTAACACCATCACTTATAAACATACAAACACCAGCCCTTAACACCATCAAGCATAATGGATGGATACTCTGTATCCCAGTCGGACCCAGACTTGGCCAACTACTCAGAAGCCACATTTTATTACATATAATTGTCGCATTTATAATGACATTATAGACATTTTCGGGATCATTTGTGAAGTATATCGTTGGGCTATTGTAAAGTGGAAAGTTATTGAAAACAGAAAATGTTTCCCTAGGTCTGGTAGCCCACCTACAACAGTGGTATGAATTTGCTCTCTGTCTCCCAGGCCAGCTGCAGATCACTCGACCACAGACCACAGTCTTGATTCAAGTACTGTTTTGCTCAGGTTTGGTCTCATCTGAAGAGCTAGGCTGACCATAACAGCAACCAGGAGGATCCAGGTTTTAAGTGCTGCTCTTACTAAAGCCAAACACAACCTCCCTCTGAGCCACTGCTCTGCCAGGAGCCGTCAAGCAGGAGATACTGAGGAGCTTCCGTGGTTCAAGCAGGAGATACTGAGGAGATTCCATGATTTCTGAGAGATTCCATGATTGTCCTGATACTGCACATATACTGTAGATAATATTGCTACTATGTATGCATATATGCTTATATTACATGTATTTATTGCTCCCATGTCTGCCTATTGCGGACACAGGAGCTTTTCTAACACCTGTCCGTGTCTCTCTGTGAGTGGATGTCTCGAGTGATAGTGTGTTGATATACAGGTATACAGGTATTGGGCCTGTCAAGGTGGTTGCAACGTTTAGGGTTTTGCTCTCCTCAGGGAGCAAACCCTGAGCGTTACCTGATGGTAATTAACCTGTCTATCTACCCATTCATTGGTACCTGGTGTGTCTAGTTAAGTTGGCTTTATATGCTCTTCCTGGTTACTGTTGAGATTGTCAGTCGATCACTGAGCCTACCCGTGAGTACACTGTTGTGAGTAAATGCTTGTCGCTCCTGCCATGGAGGATAAGTTAGTTTGTTGTTGATAGTATTTGCAAGTGCCTTGCATTATCGTTTGTATACTTTTTCATGTGCTTATGTAGCACCGTCGCCCGACGTGTTTTGTTTTGTGCTATGTTTTGGAGACAGTGTTTTCTCCCCTTTGCTTTCCCCATTTTGCGATACAGTTCAGTTTATGTCTTTGTGCGATAACGTTTTTTGGAGACAGTGTTTTCTCCCATTTTGTTTGTGCGTCGTTGTCGGCGTGTATGCCTTCTGATATTTCAAACAATAAATAAGTACCATTTTGTTTGAGAATGGGGCTAGAGAGTCACTAGGTGGGGCTAGTAGAGATTCAGTAGGCTTCTTATAAACATTTGCATCTTCGAAATCAAAAACTACCACTAATGTGCATGTCCAAAATAAACCACCATGGATTGAAACTTGAATGGTGGAGGGTTTTGGCATTTGATGGTCCGCTGTGCACTGTAGCTGTGAATTACTTCCATATGCCATACCAGTTGTTGTTTATCGAGACATATTGGTTGAAAATTATGATTATGGACTCATACTTCTTAAAACAGTCCCGTAAATTTGGTATGAAACACCTGTCGATTGCATAATTTGAAAGCTATTCTTGAGTCTGGCCTCTTTTGAAAGGAAACATTCAGAATTGTCCTCCACAACAGGAAGATAATAGAGTTACAGAGGTTTGAACACACTGAAATAATATATATATTTTTTACTTACGTCTGAATTATTTTGCAAACAGATGCCTCTTACAGGTTCCAGCGGAAAGGTATTAGCTGGAAAACACAACAGGGCCATAGTCTGAAGTCTTATCTATAGTACAGGTCCAAAGTTGATAACAATAGGCCTACCACAGAAAATGAGTTTTATACATGTTTTATACATGTTTTTCTAATGTCAAGTCAAGTCAAGAGTTTTATTTGTCACGGCATACAAGCATACAGTGAAATGCGGGTAGTCATGCCCGCAGCGATTGTGCAATGATACAAGTAATAAAAATAAGAATAAGACATAGAATGAGACATAATGTACATAAAGTTTACAAAAAGCATGGTAAAGACATGCTAAGGTCCTGCGATACAGTGTTCGCTACGGATGAGGCACTGGGTCTTATGTACACTACTATACAATACTATTCAATATACAGTTATACTATAATCCTTATGCTATCTTGCTATATCCATCTATTTACTATACGTGACCTTTTCATTGTGTAAAGTGACCGTTGAGTGTGTGTGTGTGTGTGCAGCATGTGTGTGTTCGTGCTAAAGTGTCTGTTAGTGTGTGAGCGTATGGTATGGTATGTATGTTTATCCAAAATGGCAATAGGCATCAATGCATTGGCACGTCCAGCGGATGTCAAACGAGTCTGGACCTTTCGGCAGAGAAAAAAACATATATATCCTGCGAAATATCCCTCACATGAGATATCGTATAGTTTCCAGAATTTAATTTGCTACAAAAGCGGTAAATCATTTTCACCAGTCAGAGGTGATTGGTCCAGTCGCATTGGGGGGTGAAACCGGAGGTAGTCACTTTTTCAATACTGACGCTCAAACAGCGGCCATCTTAGCTTTCAACCAATGTATTGGTTCAGACACACTAAAACAGCAGGACGCCGTCAAACAAGGGCAAATGCGCAGCGACGGCTCGCCCTTGGAACGTTAAGAGGATAACTGCCCAGACCTAGTTGCAACTAGTAGCAGGGACAACATTTTGTCTCTACTTTGGACACATTCTGCACAGTTCTTACCATCAAATTACCAAAAAAAATTAATTAAATTAAATATCTGAAAATGTTAAATGCAAATGGGATGGAAAACAAAACCTATGCAAATCACAACACAATCCTAACTCTCCACAGAACACAACTTGTGATACAGATGAGACGTCTTAGATCCAGGGTTTTAATAGCTGCTCCTAGCGTTACCACAACCTCCAGGCCAGACCTTTCCAACCAGCACTCATCCCCGGGGACACGCCAGAACCGCTCCGAACAGCTTCCAGGGTTCTGGATTTCAGGTTTTCCCGTTCCAGGTTTTCCCACTGCTCCAGCCAGATCTGACCCGTTCACCCAAACCCATGCAAGCTACAGTCATTACAGTTAACCCTTTCAGGGTGTGAGCTAGGTGGGAGCCAGGAGGAGCTTGAGGCATGAGGTCCACTTCGGATCACACAGGAAACAACAGAAGAGCTCTGAGAAGCTGCCTGGCTTCTGGGTTCTCAGTACCCATCTCCACTGTATAACCCTAAGACTAAATAACAGGCATGAAAATAGTACCAAAGAAATTAACTAAAACCAAAAAATCTGTCTTCCTCTAAACCTTGTTCCTTTTCTCTCTTTCTCTCCTCTCTCCATCCCTATCTCTCCTTCCTCATTCCTCCCTCCCTCCCTCCCCCTCCCTCTCCCTCCCTCTCCCTTTTCTTCACATTCCCTCACTTCAGGCAATTATTGTGCATGTGCCTGTGTGTGTATTTGTGTGTGTGTACATGTGTATGTGTATGTCTGTACATTGTACACGCTTGTGTGTGTGCATGTTTGTGTGTATGTATGTGCATGTGTGTGTCCACTTGTATGTGTGTGTGTACAAAAGAAATGAAGTAAAACCATAAAATCTGTCTTCCTCTACACACCT
>NC_140181.1:29131428-29166428 GCF_963971535.1 Notolepis coatsorum
ATGCCGTCATCAATGGAATTACAATCAATGGGTCTCATTCCCGAACGGATTTACGACAAAAAATTTCCTCTCAGGCAGATTTCTGCCCATTTAAGACATATTAACGCTAGTAGCGCGATTTCCCAAATTTTCCTGAGATCAGATTTGGCCATGGCTGAGAGCAGAATTTAAGAGCGATGAGGAGCACAATGTTATTAACTTGACAGACTGTGTTCTCCGTTGTGGCTTTATTTGGGAGGAATCATAGTGATTCCTTCATGTCAACGCTGTAGGCCTCCTTGGAATTAATTACTTAATCATAATTAAAATAAATATGACAATATTTGTACGATAAGAAATTATGCGGATGTCGGAAAAATAAATAATATGGATTCATCTGATCACAGGGCAGCTGGATTAACCATATCTGAACCAGCTATTTTGGACAAATAATTACTTTAATTACTCAGATATTCAAACACAATTATGCACTTATTGTGAAATGATAATAATTATTTAATGCCTTCTGTGGAATTTGTATTTCTTATTTGTTACATATCTGTTTTAATGATTAATTATACATTTGAAAGAATGCAGGTCAACATGCAATATATCGCATTGATTGGTATACAATGGGACAGACCTTTGTTTGATATAGCTATAAACCTGCATTCCTTCGAATATATCATTAATCAATTAAACTGATATTGAAATACACTATATAGCCTATACACCAACACTGAAATGACAGTGGATAAATAAATAAATAAATAAGAACTAAAGCTAATCGCGTGGAAATAGACTGCATTAATATTCCATAAATCTTGTGTGTGCCAGTATAGCCTACGTGTCTAATGAATGAACAGTATATAGGCTTATATTATTCTAATTACTTGTTTCATTAGGATTTAGTAGATACTATGCTCTGCCCTACATACAACGGTACACATATTAAGGCCGCCAGAGTCGGGTGTACCAGTGGACTGCATGGTGGACTGTACTACGGTCTACGGGGCGGGCAGTGCAGTATATTTGCTGCTCTCCTAATAAAACAAGGCATTAGAATATATAAGCCTATACTGTGTTCATTCATTACGCGCGTAGGCTATACAGTACTGCGCGTGCGCGTGTGTGTGTGCGTGCGCGCTGCGGCAGGTGCACCACAAGCTGTACTATATATGATGACAATACATTAATCTAATCTAATTTTGATCGGCTGCAAAGCGCTTCCGCATATCGGCAACCATTTTCACACGGCTGCATCGTCAGTTGCATTCTAATGAGCTGGACAGGTGTGTCTAACTATTGACTTTTTGCATCTGCACACTTCCCTATTGGCTGCCTTATAAGGAGCTTCGGACGGGGACGCGCGTTCATGTTTCAGAGCGGTGAAATTCCTCATCGCGGCATCTCAGCTCAGATAGTTTGAGCCACTAAGACATCTTCCCGACGCGTTGGGGACTCAGAGTGAACTTGTCGTAGATTCTGTCTCAGTCGGTTCCAAGATAAGTCTTCCAAGAGAACTATTTTTTTTTATCCACTTTTTCTCCCATTTTCTATTTTTCTCCCATCCCAATTATCATATCGTCCAATTCAACCCTCCCCTGTCTTCGAACGTTGTTTCTTGCCTCCCACAAGCCAGCTGCAATGTGGACTAAGTCATACATAGCACGAGTCCCCTCCGATACTCGAGGTAACAGCCGTCGCATCTTTTCACCTGCGCGGCTCGATCTTTCAGCGTCGGGGGTCTGGGCTTTAGAGGGGCCCCGCCCCTGTCGCTTCTTGATTCTACTGCGCAGGCGCACCAACCGACCTGTAGGAGTCGCTGTCCACAACGCCCAATCCCCACCCTTCAGTTTCCCTCCCCGTAATACGACCAATGTGTATTACTGTGGACGACCAGCTAAACTGAAAGCAATGTGGAGAGCGGGGCTCGAACAGGAGGCATCCTGTTCGAGCCTAGTCTCCAGCATTCGTTGCGAGCGCCTTGCCCACTGCGCCACGTAGCCGCCTGTCTTCCAAGAGAACTCTTTGGAAAATATTCGGGAATGAGACCCAATGTCCTCAAAAAACGAAATGACAAGATCATTATACATGGCAAGTGTCAATCACACCTAAAAATGCTTGGAAATCGTTCAAAATAAGAGAAGGAGAGGGAGGCATTAGAAAATGCCATTGAGAATGACGCAGCACTCTAAAAGAGTAATATGACAAGAATAAAAGCTATTGAAAGTTCAAGTTCAAGTTCTTTAATAGTTGTCATACAGAAGTACAGAATACTTTCATACAAAATGCTTCTTACTGTTGCGCTCCAGAGACTGAAAGCTGTATGCGCACATCCTACACACCATTATGCCACAATGACCAGAATTGTAGAGCTACAGGACCTCAATGGCATCAACATGGGTAACATGCTTCACTCCGATAAAGCTTTGCCACAATACTTGTTTATAGGCGAGAAGATGCGAGTGCAGCTGGCAGACTTTCTTATAAAGTCCCCTGATAAATTTAAAATAAATTTAAAATAAAAGTGCAACAGTGTCAAACAAAACGTATACATTCACATTCCCTATGAAAACCAGACCTACAACTTTTTCTATAAAGTGATGGAACTACAGTGGCACTGGAGAGGCAATTTGTGACACACTACTCCAGAGACTCTGGGAGCAGGGGGCTCGGCTGCACTGTAATTTTTTTTTTTTTTAAATAACAGGAAATTTGCTGTATTATTTTACAGATTACTTTCGTTTTTCTACTGTAGTATAATTTTACAATTATACATATTCTGAAATGGCTATTGCCTCCAAGTGGGAATTCAGGAAGCCATTTAGAGAGGGTCTTCCCGTGACCTTAAATAGCTGGATCACTATGAGGATCAGCTGTCCCAGGTCACGCGAGCCAGGAAGTCTCACAGAAACCAATTTTGTATACAGAACACCTCAGCAAGCTTCAAAGTAACCCACAACAGAAGTGATTCACCCCCGAACATAGCTTTGATTAAACTACAATTATTACTGAAATTATGTGTTTAACCTGGGAAACAATTTGATAGTAAACATGGAGTGGTTTATAGCCAAATGTACAGGGTTAAGGGAGAATCATTTTCAAAATAGCTAATACGAGTGTTAAATAAATGTGATTATTTAGAAAAGCATGGTTTAAGACTTTAATGAATCTAGGTAAACAAGTTGAATAAGTCAAATAATATGAAATGCTGTATACATACACTGAACTGGAAATAACTGTATGAATAAATAAATGTGAATATCAGCTTTGTGGGTTACTCTGGGACAAAACAGTTAATGTGTTATGTTGAACTATGTGTCTTTGAGAGAAGTACCTTAATATTCATATATCATGTGTTGTAAATGTAATAGTAACAATGTTTTAGTCCTAAAATGAGTTGTAAAGAAATACTGTCTTCAGCAGGGCAGTTAGCGTTAAGACACGCCTACAGTTTCAAACTGAAAACTAACTGTTTGTGGATTGGAGGAAAACCTGTTATGATGTCACTAGCTGTGATGTCATCAGCTGTACCCAGGTCTGTAACAAATACAGGGCCATCAAGACACTAGATGAGAGTTGAAAGAGATGATGATGATGAAAAAGAAGAAGATTACGTCGGATGGTCTGCCCCATCGGTAAAGGATAAGCTATATCTACGTTGCCAATGATGGGATACGATCAGCGGACATTCTTGTTAGATTAGTTTGGAGAACGCCGAATCAAACCTTGAATTATTGTAAACATCCAGCAAGTGTTTTTAAGAAGCAGTCATTGTGTGCTTTTGTTAATAAACTTGCAAGAAAGTCAGGAGCGCATGTCTGGTCATTCCATTCTTCACAAGAGTATATTGCTGATCTGACAACAACGCGAGTACATAGTATCTTTATCAGATACAACACTACTTTAAGTGTAAATGCCATACAAAATACAGTAAATTACCTTTTATCAACATATGAACCATTAAATAAAGGTTGTAATCTGTAAATGTATTTGATTTTACTGTAATGTGACAGTAAGTATTTGGCAACCGTTGCTGCCAGACATTTACAATTTTCTTTTTACAGTTTTCTTTTTTATAGTGTGGGCTTTGCCACTGAGGGGGCCGCTGCAATGATGGAAGAATCCAGGGGGGCAGCTACACTCCTGCATGCACAAATAAATGAAGAGCTCTCCACTATACACTGCTTGAACTACAAACTTGAACTAGCTGTCCACGATAATGTGACCACTGCCGGTCATTTCAAAATGTTCAATGATTCACCCTACACATTATTTTCTCAAAGCCACAAACACACAAGAGAGCTGAATAATGTCACAGCTGAACTGGGGGTGCGTGCAAGAAAAGTGGTAAAGGTGTTTGATGTTCACTGGGTCTCCTCGTCAGTTGCAGTATGGGAAAGCTCCCCAACTCTTGTAAAACTGTTTCAAAATATGTCTGAGGATGAAACACGGTCAGCCAACAAGCATTCACTCACACACCTCGACCTTCCAGACGGGGTGGAGGCACTGGCCTCATGACATCTCCTTCATGGGCTACAAACTTAACACCACTCCCAGAACTGTCACTCTCCTCTTTCGAATATCATGCAGTATCTGTCTCTAATCCTTTCAATCTCACCATTGTTACACTCTACCGCCCTCCAGGTCCGCTCGATCACTTCACAGATGAGCTGGACATGCTTCTAAGCTCCTTACCGGAAGATGGTACCCCTCTCCTTCTATTGGGCGACTTCAACCTGCCTGACTCATCTCAGTCAGTCATAGTAGTCTCCCTCCTACAATCGTTTGACCTGACTCCCACTGCCATGCCTCCCACCCACAAAGCAGGCAACTCCTTGGATCTCATATTTTCCCGTAACTCCAGCATCATTAACACCACGGTAACTCCCCTACATGTATCTGACCATTCCTTCATATCCTTCTCACTAACTCTCATGCTTAACCGAAAGGTCTTCACCCCAACTCAAACCGTCTCACTTAGACGCAACCTGGCCTCCCTATCCCCCTCCACCCTCTCCTCTGACATACTATCCGCTCTACCTTTGAGTGACACCTTCTCTGCTCTCTCCACAGAGATGGCAACCTCCACCCTCCTCTCAGCCCTTACAACCTCCTTCGACAAGCTCTGTCCCCTCGTTGAGAAACCTGCCCGCCGTTCCCCACCCAGTCCATGGCTGACAGATCCAGTGAGAGAACAAAGACGGGTCCTGAGAGCAGCTGAAAGGAAGTATAGAAAGTCACGCCACACTGCTGACATCGACACATATCACAACCTCTTGATAACATTCTCCAAAACCATTACTAATGCCAAAGCTTCTTTCTTTCACCATAGGATCGAGGCCTCTGCCAAGAATCTACGCAAACTGCATGCTACCATGTCCTCCCTCCTCACTCCCCCCCCACCCCCCCCCCCTCCCTCATCATTCTCTGCCAAAGACTTTGCGATCTTCTTTGAGGAAAAAGTGGAGAACATCCGCAGCTCCTTCTCCCAACCCCCACCAATGCTGAATCGAGAACCTCATCCTTCACTCTGTCACCTTTCTCTCCCATTACAGAAGCCGAGACCCTGACACTGGTAACGTCGAACCGTCCGACTACATGCCAGCTGGACCGGCTACCCTCCCCACTCCTCCAGACCATAGCACCAGACATCCTCCCATTCCTAACTGCAACCATCAACTCCTCACTCAACTCGGGGGTGGTCCCCACCTCCCTAAAACAAGCCAGAGTCACGCCCCTCATAAAAAAACCATCCCTGAACCCCACCGTCATAGGCAACTACCGTCCTGTCTCTCTTCTCTCCTTCCTTTCTAAAACACTTGAACGTGCTGTATCCAACCAACTTACTGCTTATCTCTTACAGAATGACCTCCTAGACCCTAATCAGTCAGGCTTCAGGACTGGTCACTCCACAGAGAGAGCCCTCATTGCGGTCACAGAGGCACTTCACTTAGCAAAAGCGAAAGGCCTCTCCTCTGTCCTGATTCGCCTGTCTCCTACAAATTCTAAATAGAGATTTTGTTATTTCAAGTCTTTAATGACTCCATCATACTGTAGGATAAGAGTTTTTATTTGTATTTTTATTTGAGAAAATGCTTCCTTATAAAGAACGTTGGCAGCGCATTCCATGATTACAATGATATGCTCCTGGGCCTACATGTAACTATTGTCTGTTTGCCAATAGTTTTTTTGTTTTATGCTGCTTCATTCTATCAAAGAATAGAATAGAAAATACTTTTGAAACATCTCCCCCTCAGTTTTCTTCTTGGACAAAATGGTGAGTGTTATAACTATCTGCAGTGATAAATCTGATGGCTGAATGATATCCAGTACAGAGTCTAAGGGCTTAAGAGTGGAAGCATGTCTATAAATCTCCATAATCCAAAACAGACAGGAACAACTCTTTTTCTGCTATCCACTGGGAAGCTAGCTCTATTTCTGTAAAAACAATCCAATAGTTTGCCGTAATTTACTGACAAGAACACTCACTATTTAAATGTAAATCTCTTATCAAGGTATTTATATTCTGTAACTCTTTCAATGTCAGACCCATAGATTTACAAATGTCATTGTAAACTATATATCTGGCTCTAGAGAACAACATACTAGCATTTAGCACCAATATAAGTATGTAAGCCTTGCAGGGACTTAGCAAGTGGGGTGAATAGTGGGAACTGACTACCCAGGGCCCCAAGCTGGATGAGGGCCCTCTGAAGGTCTCGACTAAAACATTAAAGGTAAAAAGGTGTTTTTTCCTGTAGCTATTGCAGCTTAAAACTATTTCCTCCTATGGCAAAACAAGGGAATATGTGAAGGCTATTCATTAGTGGCCTTATTTCCACAGTGTGGAAATTGTAGGTGAAAACAAGTAAATATGGTAGAAATTAAACAAAAAGGTTCACTGTGTACCTTCACTGTCTGCCTCAACCATGTTTTATTTATATTCTTCAAGATAAACAATATTTATTCCATTCATGTCTTGATTATAATGTTTTAAATTTTTTTACAGATCACATTTTATCACAAAAAGTACTGTAACATCCTCGCTAATGAATGACTCGCCGAGGCTGTTGTTGTTTCTCACTTTGGTTTATTATAAATTCAGTTACAGGTTTTCCATACACAAGACAGGGTGCATCACTTCTGCTTGTAATTAGTAGACTGCACCTGAACTTCCCAGGTCAGCCCTTGCCCCCTCCCCTCTGCCAACACCCGGCTTGCGCAACCAATAGTGTCACCGCCAGCCCCAGGTTGGCAGAGTGCAGAGTGACAGCTCAGCTGACCAATCGCCCCAATCCCAGGGTCGCTACAGTACATATTTTTGCATTAAGGGGTTAATTGTTATGGCTTTATTAATTTAAAATCCCAATAATGTTGACGGCCCACCAGACCTGTCATTATTGGGTGAGTAACAAAAACACGAACAACACACAAAGGATACATGTATTTTTAATCTGTAGGTAGTGGCAACAGGGAAGGTTATGGTTAATATGAGGGACAGATTTATATACAACCTTTTAGGTAAAAATAAGGAAGAGTTACGGCAGCTTGGCCAGAAAATGACAACCTCCATCAAAACGGCTTCGTAGCCGATGGGATCTAGACACAACCGGTCTGAGGAAAAGTTATCAGGGAGGGAAGGAGAGAGTGATAGAGAAGGAGAGATAGAGAGATGGAGAAGAGGAATTAGAGGAGGGAGGGAAAGAGGAACAAGTGAGGGATGTGGAGGAAGGAGGACAGATGAAGGGAAAGATGAGTGGGAGGAGGGAAAAAAAGAAAAGAGGGAAGGAGGAAGAGAGGAGATTAAGAGAGGAGTGGGAAGGAGAGAGGGGATGAGGAGAGGGGAAGAAAGAGGGATGGAGAGAGGGAGCGATGGAGAGAATTAAAGGTGAGTGGGAGGAGAGGAAAAATAATGAAGGAGGGAGAGAAGAGAAGGAGAGAGAGGGAAGGGGGGATGAGGAGAGGAAAGGGAGACTGAAGCTCAGTCCCACAACCATAACTCTGCTGTCTCTGTGTGGGTGGTAGCTGGGTCACACACACACACACACATGCACACACACACACACACCAACACACACACGCATGCACGCACAACACACACACATGCACGCACAACACACACACATGCACGCACGCACACAAAGAACAAGCCAGGTGATAATGAAACCACTTAGTATTTGACCAAATGTATTCACAAACCGTATATTGAAGTGAGCGGTAAGTACTACTTGAACTTGAGTTATTTCCCTAACGATAAGTACTCATGATGACCTTCCCTAACGATAAGTACTCATGATGACCTTCCCTAACGATAAGTACTCATGATGACCTTCCCTAACGATAAGTACTCATGATGACCTTCCCTAACGATAAGTACTCATGATGACCTTCCCTAACGATAAGTACTAATGGTGACCTTCCCTAACGATAAGTAGTCATGATGACTTTCCCTAACGATAAGTACTCATGATGACCTTCCCTAACGATAAGTACTAATGGTGACCTTCCCTAACGATAAGTACTAATGGTGACCTTCCCTAACAATAAGTACTAATGGTGACCTTCCCTAACAATAAGTACTCATGATGACCTTCCCTAACAATAAGTACTAATGATGACCTTCCCTAACGATAAGTACTCATGATGACTTTCCCTAACGATAAGTACTCATGATGACCTTCCCTAACGATAAGTACTAATGGTGACCTTCCCTAACGATAAGTACTAATGGTGACCTTCCCTAACGATAAGTACTAATGGTGACCTTCCCTAACGATAAGTAGTCATGATGACTTTCCCTAACGATCATGATGACTTTCCCTAACGATAAGTACTCATGATGACCTTCCCTAACAATAAGTACTCATGATGACTTTCCCTAACGATAAGTAGGCCTACTTATGATGACTTTCCTCTATCCATCCTTTTTGGGGGCGACTCACAGAGCTGAAACAGGGCTGAAACCAGCGGGAGGTCGACAGTGAGCAGCTGGACAAATATTCTCACCTTCATCTAAACAATTCCTAAGGAATTCTATTAGGCCATGTAGACCTGAGGAACCTTGTAACAGAGTGCGGGTCAATAGTCCTGTACAGGGCTTACCCGGATGGAAATACTCAAGTAAAGTAACAATACCTCAAATTTGTATTTGTAAATACTTTGTCACTTTCCACCACTGCTGCATTTTTCCCATCTTTTTCATCTATAGGCCATCCTGCCTCACTCTCTTTACCTTTTAATTGTATTTGTTGTGTTTTGTGGCTATACAAGGTTTGTTTGTTATTCCAGTTCCAATGATCTTATTTTCCATCTACAGATACAACTATTCAATAATATATGAGAATATGTCACATATTAACATGGTCAAGAGAAAGAAAAAACCTTTCAAACCTACAAACCAAAGTAGACAAAAAATAGGACAATGGGAACAACAATAGATTATCTGTCTAAATGATACAAGGTGTCAGTCTTTATTTCTCTGTCTCTCTCTCGCTTTCAATCACGATCAATTTCCTCAGAGAGAGAGAGAGAGAGAGAGAGAGAGAGAGAGAGAGAGAGAGAGAGAGAGAGAGAGAGAGAGAGAGAGAGAAGAGAGAGAGAGAGAGAGAGAGAGAGAGAGAGAGAGAGAGAGAGAGGAAAGAGAGAGAGATTCAGAGAGATACATAGAGTTAGAGGGAGAGAGAGAGGAGGAGAGGGAGAAAGAGAGTGAAAGAGAGAAAGGGGAAGAGAGAGCGAAATGGGAAGAGAGAGAGAAAGAGAAAGAAAGAGATACAGACAGAGAGAGAGTCTGGTTCACCTCACAATTTCACATGGTGGTCACAATATGTGTTGGTGAAAGAATACATTCGCCCATTCTCTCTCTATCTCTCTCATTCCTTCTCTCTCCTCATTTTTCTATCTCTCTCTTCCTTTTCCTTTCTCTCATCTTACCTCATCTTTTAATGTCTTTCCCCTTCTCTCTCTCTTTCTCTCTCTCCATATGCATCGCTCCTCGACTTCTCTCTTTCTCAATTCAGTGAGATTTACTGTGACATACAGTACATGCTCTCTCCCTCTCTCTCTATGTCACTCTCTCTCTGTGTGTATATTCATCTATTCTCTCTCTCCCTCCTCCTCACCATCTCCTTTGATTTTCTTTCTTTTCTTCTCTCTTCGTACCCACATCCTCCTTTCGCCCACTCATCCACTCCTCTCTCCTTACATGCCCTCCTTCTCTCTTCTCTCTCTCTCTCTCTCTCTCTCTCTCTCTCTCTCTCTCTCTCTCTCTCTCTCTCTCTCTCTCTATCTCTCTCTCTCTCTCTCTCTCTCTATCTCTCTCTCTCTCTCTCTCCCACTCCTCGTTTCTTCTCTTCTCTTCTGGCATCTCTCCATCTGCTCCACTTTTGTGGTTTTTGCTGCCTCTCTGTTTTCCCCCAGTCAAAACCACTCAATCCACACACACACACACACACACACACACACACACACACACACACACACACACACACACACACACACACACACACACACACACACACACACACACACACTCATACACAACACACATACACACACACGCATACAAACACACACACACACACACACAAAAACACACACACATAAGAGAGAGAGAGATAGAGAGAAGAGAGAGAGAGAGAGAGAGAGAGAGAGAGAGAGAGAGAGACCCACACAAATACACACCGACATGCACAAATACACAAACAAAACACACATGCACATAAATACACACATATACAGTATATGCATGCACACGGATGCACATACACATGTGTACGTTCATACGGATACACATGTCAAAGGTTTGAGTACACTTGCTGGTCATTTCTTTTCATAATAGACAAAGACATTACAACACACAAAACTAAATCAAATCAAATCAAATGTATTTGTAAAGCCTGACAACACACGTTAATGTCCCCATAGTCCGGACACATCTTTAAACAAGTCAAGAAGAAACATCACAATAAATCAAGAACAAAACAAAAACACCATGCAATCCAAAATGAAAATGCAAAATGAATAAATGAATGCAACACTCCCAGACATGTGGAGGGGAGAAACCTTAGAAGGGCCGTTCAAGGGGGGATCTCCCTTCTTAGATGTCGGTGATAGTAGTGTTGCTATAAAACAGTACATATACGTGTAATGAAACACAAATAAGTACACGCAATAGCAACTGGGGTACATAAGAACATTTTGAAAGATTGAAAATAGAGCTGATGACAGATCCATTTGAGGTATGGGGGCGGCGTAGAGAGGATTGCATCCTCCCGGCCATCATCATGGGACGTCCACCACTCCGGTCATCGCTACAAGACAACCACTCACAGGGAGACAGGGAGACGGGGACAGGTGTTAGACAGTTTGCGTGTTTGTGATGGGCGGACATAGCAATAGATACATGTAGTAAGCATATATGTGAATAGAATAGATACATGTAAGCATTTATGTGAATATAATAGAAGTACTTATCCCAGCAATGAACTAGAACAGGCATGGTTTAGACGTTGTAGGTCGGACAGAAGACGGTATGAAGCTGATCCATGACCTCAATGGTGCACATAACCAATGTGGGGGTAGAACAGTCACTGCAATCTTGGCCATCACACTGAGACATCCACCACCTTGGTCAACACTACGAGACAACCACTCAGAGAGATGGGGAAATGGGGGCAGGGGTTATAGAGTTCCCATGTTCGTAATGGGCGGAGTTGGAGCAATAAATACATGTAGTGGCCATATATATGCATACATGGTGACAATAGAATCAAAGTATATAAGAGAATTGTGAAATTAAGAATTCATTAAAATAATTAGAATGAATAAGCGTATGTAAACAGGATGAGATACAAGACGATGGCTCAGGGCCATATTCCCCGGGGGCAGGAGAAAGAATAGGTCAAGGTAGAGCAGGTAAGGTTCCACGCTGCAGGCCAGACAGAAGGCGGTATGAAGCTGTTCCATGGGACCGGTGGTAGAAGGTTACTGGAATGTCTATATCGATAAATTCACTCAGAGACAGAGACAGGGGTTAAAAAATCTCCCATGTCTGCTTTTCTGCAGGGAAAGTCATCATGCATACTTATTGTTAGGGAAAGTCATCATGAGTACTTATCGTTAGGGAAATAACTCAAGTTCAAGTAAGTACTTACCGCTCACTTCAATATAAGGTTTGTGAATACATTTGGTCAAATACTAAGTGGTTTCATTATCACCTGGCTTGTTCTTTTTGTGCGTGCGTGCATGTGTGTGCGTGTGTGTGTGCATGTTTGTGTGTTGTGTGTGCATGCGTGTGTGTGTGCACACTAAAAACAGATTGGTCAAATTTGACCCAATTTGGGTTATTTTTGAAACAATTCACTGGTCAAAAAGGGCCCGACCAGTGTGTGGGTTAATTTGACCCAATATTATTGGTTATTTCATTTGACCCATAACTTGGGTCAAATAAACAAATACTAACAACCCATTTTAAGGGTCAAAATAACCCAACCTCCAAGTTGATTTTACCCCATATTGGGTTATACCAACGACCCATTTTAAGGGTCAAAATAACCCAACTTCCAAGTTGATTTGACCCCATATTGGGTTATACAAACGACCCATTTTAAGGGTCAAAATAACCCAACCTCCTAGTTGATTTGACCCGTATTGGGTTATACAAACAACCCATTTTAAGGGTCAAAATAGTTGCTTTGACTGAATCTTGGGTTACATCAAAAGGGTCAAATAGACCCTATTCACAGCAGCCATCTTGTGAGCCAGATTGACAATGATTGACCAACAGATGGACACAGCAACATGATTAGTTACACATGTGTCAGTCTGGTTCACAGGATGTAGGTTTACCCTGCTGTGTCAAGATGGCTGCTGTGAAAAGGGCCTATTAACACAACTGCTATAGTTAGTACACTACATTAGGTTGGCACAGATGCTTGATTGAAAGGTATAACAGTCTAAATGTGCTGAAATCAATGAAAAGAACAGACCAAGGCGTAGAATACATTTAACTTCAACATTTATTACACTTGTTGCATATACATGTCACGGCGTGTGGACATCAAAAAGTGCTTTCATGTCAAACTGATTAAAATATTTAACACGATTAATCGCATGATTGTCCATAGTTAACTCGCGATTAATCACAAATTAATCAACATTTTTCTACCTTAAACGGATCTTTTTCAAGTTCCAAGTTTTAATACTCTCTTATCAACATGCGAGTCAACAAATGCTTTCGTTATGCAGTCATTTAACACAAAAGGATGACCCTCATGCATTGCAAATTTGCATCAAATTCAAAACAGAGTGATGCACAAAATAACTTAAAAGAAAGAAAATTCATTAAAACAATGAATAAAGTGTACATGAAATAATAGGGGAAAGAAAACGTTAGGAACTTGTTACATTCACCCACACAAGGGCTGAGTAATCGCACACACATGTTGTGCTCAGGCATTCGTGATCTATGCAGGTCGGGCACACCCTGAAAGCACAATGCTCGGGGCAGTTGATACGTGTTTTAAAGCATTTTATGTATTTGACATAAAGTACCCCAGGCAGTGTGTTCATGCATGGGAGTTTCTCCAGCACGTTATATATAATATTGAGGGACCAGAGTCCAAGCATGTAGCATTCTTAAGGACAGCCGTACGTAACGCAAAACGTACAAATGAGGAGGAGGTGGAATAGGTGAAGTAGCAGGAGGGAAGGTGGGGGAAGAGATGGAGGAGGAGGGAGATGGGTAGATGCTAAGTCCCGTATTTCTATATGTATATATTAGTGCTGTCAATCGATTAAAATATTTAACACGATTAATCGCATGATTGTCCATAGTTAACTCGCGATTAATCACAAATTAATCAAATGTTTTCTACCGGATCTTTTTCAAGTTCCAAGTTTTAATACTCTCTTATCAACATGCGAGTCAACAAATGCTTTCGTTATGCAGTCATTTAACACAAAATAATGACCCTCATGCATTGCAAATTTGCATCAAATTCAAAACAGAGTGATGCACAAAATAACTTAAAAGAAAGAAAATTCATTAAACCAATGAATAAAGTGTACATGAAATAATAGGGGAAAGAAAATGTTAGGAACTTGTTACATTCACCCACACAAGGGCTGAGTAATCGCACACACACCCCCTCTCTCTCTCACACACACTCCCAGCTCTCTTTCTCTCTTGCCCCTTCCCTTCTCTCTCACCCCCCTCTCTCTCTCTATATCTCACACACACACACATTTCAGAAACAAACATAGTATCAATGAGAGCATCAATAATACACCTGAGTATAGTCTAGTAAAAAGAAATCTTAAAAGTTAATCGTGAGTTAAAAAAAATAGTGGCGTTAATAGAATCGGGCGATAACTTGTTAATACTGCGTTAACTTTGACAGCCTTAGTATATATGTGTTTTGATCTATCAATATCTGGGGGAGTGTTCCAACAGGGCAGTAAAGCAGTACAAAACCTTGTAGATGCAATATGTTACAGTAGATCCATACCATGCCTGGGCTGGTGAGGCGAGGGTACTCCGTAATGACCTCTTCTATGTCCTTGGAGTGATTTCCCCGAATCCACTTGGCTCTGTAGAGGACGGTGTCCTTCATGTACTCCTGAACTTGAGTGAAGGGCTCCAGGTTATGTTTCAGCCACTCCGTTTGCTGCTGGGCCCTTTCTTCTGGCAGGGTCGATTCTATAGAAACATATATACAACACATTGTAAATTAACTATCTAAAAATGATCTCCAAATTCGTAACCCATTTTCACCAGTAGGACTTAGCACATTATTACAATCAGATCCTTTCCCTCCAGTCAGGCGCCCCGGCTGACCAGAGGGAGGTGCTATTGCCCAGCATTGTTGCATGTTTTGGTGAGGGGTTCAACAAGGTATATTAAACGAGGTAAAGTCAGGAATCAGCCATTTTTGCTCCATGGAGCCCCCCTTGAGGATTCATGTGCAGTAAGCTCCCCCTGGTGAAGAATATAGTTACCCCCTGGGGACACAGGAAAACATGGCCCTTTTTGCCGACCCCAGGTATTACCTGGTATATGCCCTGGGTGGCTCGTTGGCTTCAGGCATTCGCTGTCTGGACCCAGAACCCCGCCTCTTTCGGACATTCCGAAGCCTTTCTTCAATGAATCCAGTAGCTGGATAGTAGAAAGGTTTGCCATTCTTCATTCCCTTCCGGCCTTTGATGCACCATATGTCCTGGAAACGATAAGACAAGATAGAACTCTGTCACCCTTTGCAATGTTATGCTTAAATTATGGAAAAAGTCCTGTACCTGAAACAAAGAGCAGGGAGGGGGGGGGGGATAAAATGCATCAACCCTGTACCTGGAGTACAATCAAATTGGATCTGATTGATTTTCGTGCAGGAATGGAAAGTGTTGTATTGTAAAATGCCATACATTTTTTTTAAACAGCTATTTACAAACACAACACAAAATACTATACTTTATACTTATAGCACATGCATGATCCTGGTCTCTTTTGAAAGATTACATTCTGAAGTTTCTGATACAATAAAGAAAACTCACTTTTAGTGCTACTGAAATAGAGCAACATAGGTCTGAACTTGAGTTGTAGAAAAACTTGTTACTCAACGGGTTAACATTGGGTGTCCTGTATGTGATGCGAGAGAAAAATGACTCCTTATTTTCTACTAATATTACTACTCATCAAATGTTCCATTTCTCTATGAACTAGGCTGGAGGAAGAAAACTTACATAGCCACGGTCTAAATACTGACAAGAGTATAGATTAGTTAGTTTAAGTATTGAAGTTCTGAGATATGTACTGGCTCCAAGTGCTTCCAGATCCATCCATGCTTCTTGAACAACTTACAAATAGTGGAACCGGTCGTAAAATCACAATCTGGTCTGCTGCCCTCGATTCCTCTATGGTGGAGACCTCCTGGCTTGATCCAGAAGCTGCAGATTCCTCCATGGGGGATATGGTAGCAACAAGGCTTGTTGCAGGTGGCTCAGCATTCGAAGCCTTTTGCAGCAAAGAAAGGTTATCAGCTTAGAGGCATTTTAGGTTAAAGTGAGTTGTTGTGTACAGATACAAAATATATTTGCAGTCAGCAGTGTCGTTTTCCATTTAACCGATTGACACCCAAGATGGCCAATAGCCTACACACATGGAAAAATTTAAATACTGGTGAAGATTTATTTTGTCATAGGGTTTAAAGTGGTTAGTGTTTAGTTGTAGAACTATTTTAATTAAACACATTCTTACTTACAACAATTAATGTCATCTCAGTAGTCCAAGGAGTTTCCCCATCCCAGCAGTCCAACAATGTATCTCAGTCATCGAAGAGTTGTAGCAGAGTAAGGCAGTCCACAGCATGAAACTAAAGACTAACTATTCCTGATTTTTTCCCTCACTATTTACAAGTGGCAGTGGCCATTCAGATGGCCATTCACAGTCTAAAAACGTCTATAGCGCAGAGAGATGAATAAACATCTCTGTATGACTGGATTGCATGTAGTGGGTGATGATCAAGCAGCTCTTTCACATCGATAGCCAACAAATCTTTGGTTTGGATCACACTGTAAGCAAAGAAATGCTTCTCAAACCCCATTGTCTCACACCTCTGAACAACTAGCTTTACAGATGGCTCTAAAACCAAAATGGCTTTAATAAGCCCAAACTGAGGCTCTCCATCTTGGTCATAGGACATAAACACTGTCATGCCTGGTCTGTATGTTGTACCCTTAACAGTGACCCTGGCCGGTACATACAATTCAGCGAAAAGGGGGATTCCTGTGAGACCACTTTGAATTTCATTATAGCCTTCAAAATGAGCCAGAAAGGTAGCATACCCTGGACCAATTTCTGTGTTGTGGCTTAACACAGACCCACACATGAAACTGTAGCATTGCATTATCTGATGTCGATAAGCCATGGAGGAAGATGAAGATAATGATGATGAATGGGACGAACTAGAGCAAGAGGGAATCACAGAGAGAGTAGCCCATTTTATAGCTCATCTTAGATCAAAATCTTCCCAGACCTTTACAAATATAAATGTTGTGGTTCAGCAAACCTCAAGTTTAATTGGAGATTTAGTGAGCAGACTACAAACAAAGACCATGTCGCTTTTCCGTCAGTTTGGGCATGATCAAAACCCACAGGTAGAGGAGCTCAGGCAGGACTTTTTAGATGCAGCTAACCCTTTCGAGGGTCTGGAGACAGACTATAAACAGATTAGGTATTTTACTAACTCTGGGAACTTCATCCAGCCAATTGAGGAGTGTTTCTCCGATAACCAAACCTTTGTACAGCGGAGAGACTCTGCCACTGGCACCGTTCGACAAGTTGCTCTGACTGATACCTTTCAGCGTATTCCAGTAAAGCGTCTTCTGGTCAAGATACTGGAGCTTCCTGGTGTTTTACAGGCCATGATGGAATGGCAACAGAGAGAGAGTGATGCTCTTCAGGATATATTTGATGGAGATTTCTGTAAAAATCCCACCAGCAATCCCATTGCTGTTATACAATGATGATTGTGAAACTGTGAACCCCCTCGGGTCAAAGACTGGGGTTCACAAGTTAGGATTTATATATTTTATTAAGAGTTTGCCACCAGACATCCTATCCAATTTGCAGTCACACTTCTTGTTGGCAGTCTATAAATCAGATGATGCAAACACCTATGGCATTGATGCAGTGTTGCGCCCTATTGTGGAAGAACTAAAGTGTCTTGAGAGGGATGGCATAACTGTTAACACGCCTAGCTTCCAAGGCGTTGTCAAATTCGCCGTTGTTCAGGTAGTGGGAGACAATTTAGGATTGAACGCAATACTTGGTTACATAGAGAGTTTTTCGGGGAACCATGTGTGCCGTTTATGCAAAATACACAGAGATGTCTTGAAAGTACAGACACAGGTAGACGATACGCTGTCCCGAGATGTGAATACTCACGCAGAGGATTTACGGACAGACAACCCCTCTCAGACAGGCCTTAAAAGAGACAGTGTCCTCAACAGTCTGTCTTTTTATCATGTTACGGACAATATGGCACTGGACATAATGCATGACATCCTCGAAGGGGTAGGGCCATACGAATTTAAACTTGTGTTAAATGCACTCATAGAACAAAAGCTTATCTCACTAGATAAGCTAAACTATAGTATCACCAGCTTTGATTATGGCTTTTGTGATGTGGGAAACAAGCCCTCTGTAATAAGTAAGAATGATTTAAAGAACCTTGGAAGCCCTCTGCATCAGTCTTGTATTATATTGTGTGCTACTCGTAAATGTGAAAAGAGAGACTTGGCATCACCAGGAATTAGCCTTTTGCATTTAAAGCATGTATACGCCATCTGCCTTGATGTTAGAACACTTAGTGATCACTTACAAATTCTCTGTAAAGTTTTGAAAACTTGAGCCTGGGGCCTATTTTGGGGATGAGGTTCCGGATTGTTTCGCCATCTAAAAGGTGAAACGCCTCCTCATCGATATCTTGATCTGAAAGATAAAGACAGAAAACAAAAATACTTTTACAGTAATTTCAGTGCCATCCAGTGGCAGCTAACTCCAACACAGGACCAGGCTGGCAGGACCAGAGAACCAAGATGAAGAACAGAATAATGTGTGTGTGCCTGCATGTGTGTTGACACCCTATACAATACTGCTTTGTCATGGAAACATTTTCATGGTCAAGAAAGTAAAAATTCTCACCTTTAAAACTGTCTGTGAGCTCTGGCAATTGCCACTCAATAAGCTTTTCTGTGACAAAGCTGTCCATCAAGACTGGCCTGAAACAAAAGAGAAAGCAATGTGGAAATGAACACATCTGCAATTAATTAATGCCTCATGCCCAAGTACTCAGCCACGTGTGAACGATAGGCCAAGTATACTTGCTGACATAGCAGCCTAGAATATTTAGCACTGATTTCAGGTGTAAAAAGCCTCACCACATGTCTGGCTTCCACAGTCTACTGCTTAATTTAGTATAGGATGTTGTAAATTGATGCCCGAATCGCGGGACATTAGAGAGATGATGGAAATGTAGACCTCAAAATGGCGCAAAATGGCGCTAAATCTCAGTATGTAGCTAGCTAGCGAACCAGCTATGTCACCGCATTGAGAAGACAACAGCTTTATTACACACATATGGTTAATAAAGATATCAATCATATAACGTTACACAGCTATAGATAGTCTCCAGTTAATCTGGTATCATTACAACCCAAAACACGGTAAAATGAGCAATAACAGTAACGTTACTAGTACTGGTTAACTAGGCCTAGCTACTAGCCAGAACCTTTGTAATACTCATAGACTTGGTCACTTTCGGTAGCATGCTTGAACGGTAATGATTTATGTGTCGTGTCGTGTGGCTTATTTATTAATAGAGGTTACCACATATTTTTACAAGGTTAGAGATGAACCGATTATAGAAATGAGTAGCTAAGTTGCAACTTGCGGTGGATAGCTAGCTAGCTAGCTGATGACGCGACAGATAGCTGTGAAGAGCTAGCTAATTTAGTTCCACAACGTTCACAGTGCATGGTTAACACGACGCAATAGGTACAATGGATGGGTTGAGATATAAATACTGTGCTAACGAAACGAGATCTTACCTTGAGTCAGTGAAGTCTTTTCCGTGATCGTGAAGAGGGTTTGTTGGACCGTGTTGACTGTGAACGTGGGACCGTGTTGACTGTGAACATGACCGTCTGACTGACTGGAACATATAGTTCCCAGTGGGGGAGGGGTGTAGCTTTGCAGATCCCGGCGGAAACACCCAGCTCTCTGACCCAACACATGGGTTATGTCTCAGAAAATTGACCCATAATTATTATAACTCACAAATTGGGTCAAAATTGGGTCAAAATTAAATCTCAATAACCCAAATAATGGTTATGCTCAGAGAATTAACCCATAATTTTAACCCAACACGATTACCCAAGAAATTGGGTTATAGAATTGACCCATCTGTTTTTAGTGTGTGTGTGTGTGTGTGTGTGTGTGTGTGTGTGTGTGTGTGTGTGTGTGTGTGTGTGTGTGTGTGTGTGTGTGTGTGTGTGTGTGTGTGTGTGTGTGTGTGTGTGTGTGTGTGTGTGTGTGTGTGTGTGTGTGTGTGTGTGTGTGTGTGTGTGTGTGTGTGTGTGTGTGTGTGTGTGTGTGTGTGTGTGTGCAGATAACAGACATCCCAACTACATGTAAACTAAATAGATTAAGCTAAGTCAAGTCAAGTTGTTTATTTATAAGAGCCAACCAAAGTGCTGTACAGTCAAAGCATAAAATTCATAATACAAAATTACTAAAAAGGCACAGCAGGACAAGACAGTACAGTTAGAGAATAGGACAACAGTAGGCCAACACACGGATAGCAGGCAGGCTTCAGGTTTGCTATGCCTGCTCTAGTTCTGTGGTTGTGGGATTCGCTGACCGGGGTGAAGTAATTCAGGAGGTATCTAGGGGACCTTTGGTTTATAATATTGTGCACTAGGTTGAGTCTGAGCTGAGTAACTCTGGCCTCCACAGGAAGCCAGTTTAGCTCCTGGAAGTGACTCCTCCCTACGTGGGTGTGGGGGCCAAGACCCATTACCACCCTTACCAACTTATTTTGGGAAACCTGAAGCTTCTTTTTTATGGTCTCTGGCAGGCCCTCGAACCAAGACACGCTACCATAGTCAAAGTGGCAGAGTACTAAGGGTGTTGCACCCGATAGTGCCTTAAAGGCCACGAGGAGGATTTTAAATTCTATTCTAAATGGGACTGGGAGCCAGTGTAGGGAGGGTAGCACTGGTGTAATGTGTTCTCTCTTTTTGGTGAAAGTGAGGAACCTAGCTGGAGAGTGCTGTACCATTTGAAGGCGGGGCATGGCTGCTTGACTAATGCCGGTGTAGAGGGCATTGCAGTAGTCAAGGCGTGATGTGATGAATGCATTTGCTACTCTTTCCAGGTCTACGGGTGAAAGGATTGTTTTTATTTTTGTGATGTTGCAGAGTTGGAAAAAGCAGGGTTTTACAACGGCATTTACCTGCCGGTTGAATTTCAGCTCTGAGATTACGCCCAGGCTCTTGACGTGGGGCTTGAGGTGGGTGGAGAGTTGTCCTAGGCTATTGGAGAGTGTTTTGGTGGAGGAGGGGGGGGCCAAACAAAATTATAAAAATGGTATGAAATATTGTGTTTCTGGATGATTTCGGCCAGGGGGAGCATGTAGATAGAGAAGAGTATGGGGGCCAGAATGGAACCTTGGGGGACCCCATACGGTAGACTAGCTGTGGGGGGGGGGGGGGTCCACCCATACTGACCGAAAAGGAGCGGTCTCTCAAGTAGGATGAGAACCAGTTTAGGGCAGACCCCCCAATACAGAGCCTGTGTTCGAGACGATCGACCAGGGTGGAATGGTCGACCGTGTCGAATGCGGTGGATAGGTCCAGGAGGAGGAGCATGGCACACTGGCACAGCTACCTGAGTCGATTGCAGGTCATTGTATATTTTGAAGGAAGGGTAGTTTGGATATGGGCCTGTAATTATTGAAGAGAGCAGGGTCCAGGTTAGGTTTTTTCAAGAGGGGCTTAACCATGGCGTGGGTGGAGGGAACAGAGCCCGAAGGGTAAGGGTCAGTCCCCGACCAGGTGAGATCAGGGTAGGTTGAAGGAGAGAGAGAAAAGATGGGTCTTAAGCAAGGATTTCAAAACTTCGACAGAGCAGGCGCCCCTGACGACGGCAGGTAATTTATTCCACAGGTAGGGAGCGCGGTAAACAAAGGCTCTGTGGCCGGCGGATTTATTTTTAAACGCAGTGTATGAGCGAGTGCATTTCATTTTGTGAGCGCAGAGCAAGATCATATAACACTGTAAAATGACAATGTACACACTGTATATTGTATTTAATACTATATTTACTATATTTACCATAGTGTATTAATACTTCGTACCACTGTATATAATAATACTCTACATACATTTGTTTATCATATTTACTCCATAGCTTTGTCTATAATCCACATATTGACATGTCATAATGTAGTATACTAGTATAATATACTACAATGTACTTTACTACTACTTAGCACTCTGGTTAGATGCCAACTTCATGTTGTTGTACTCTGTACTTGTGACAATAAATCTAATCTGATCTAATATAATATAATATACTATAAATCTAATCTAATCTAATCCTTTCCAATCGAATCGAATCGAATCTAATATTATTCTTTATCTAATCGTATCTAATCTATATCCATATCTATATCTATATCTATCTAATCTTATCTAAATCTTGGAATAGTAGAACAGTTCTGTTCAATATATCACATTTCCCAATATATTGCCCCAAAGTATTGGGACAAAATGACTTGGTGAGGTGTTTCAAATGTCACACAAACCTCATCTGTCTCTCAAACCTAATCTGTCACTCAAAACTCAATTGTATCCAGAGGTTTTGAATAACATTTCCTTTATTTCCTGCTATCAAACCTGAGACCAATTCCTGTCAAAGCATTTGAATGTGGACATAATGGTATTTAATGTGTACAGTGGACTCAAAGTACACAGTATGGGATGTGTCTGCATAGGATTCAAATTCAGCCCCTGAGGTTTAAAATACAATACAAATCATCAGCCTCCTGTTAATATAAGTGAGAGTACAGATATGAGAGTATGATATGATGTACAATCTCAGTGACTTTTTCCTGTCCGATTTTCCATTTGGAAAAGTTACTGAAACTATCTGTACTTTCAATTATATTGACACACACATGAACGCATTTGTGCACACACACAAGCAGAAGTCTTTGGTTTACATAAGGGCACATACACACACACACACACACCACACACACACACACACACACACACACACACACACACACACACACACACACACACACACATAAACACACATACATACACTCGCTCTCTCACATACACACACACACACACAACCATCAGTCTTTGTTTTTTATAAGGCACAAACACACACTCTCTCACACACAAACACACACACACACACAAGCATCCGATTTTGGTTTACATAAGGACACACACACACAGGGATCTGAGTCTCATGGAAGCTTTGGTTTTGCCACAGTGTCTCTAGACACAGTGATAAATCAGGGGTTTGAAATGACAGTGGCAGGAATATAGAAAGTACTCGTTTTCTGTCTGTAACGTGTGTGTGTGTGTGTGTGTGTGTGTGTGTGTGTGTGTGTGTGTGTGTGTGTGTGTGTGTGTGTGTGTGTGTGTGTGTGTGTGTGTGTGTGTGTGTGTGTGTGTGTGTGTGTGTGTGTGTGTGTGTGTGTGTGTGTGTGTGTGTGTGTGTGTGTGTGTGTGTGTGTGTGTGTGTGTGTCTGTCTGTGTGTATGTGTGTCTGTGTGTCTGTGTGTCTGTGTGTATGTGTGTCTGTGTGTCTGTGTGTATGTGTGCGTGCATCACTGGCGCCGGATTGTACCAAGTGGTGGGAGGACACAACGGTGCTGTCCACCAATGTGGTGCTGAACTTAAAGGTCCCATGTTTTGCTATTCCTTTCACTATGTGGGCAATGTTACACAATTCCTGTGAGTCTATGGAAAAAAAAAAAAGAAAAAAAATCCTTGTTTTGTATTTCTAATCAAGTACTCTAAAGCAGCATTTTTCCACTTCAAGATTTCAAGCTGTTTTGAGCTGGGCTCCGCGGAACAAAAATACTAAACGATTCCACTTCTCCAACAAACAAAATATCGGTCAACAACTAGGCCCTTGGCTATTGGAACTAGCTTCCAGCAAGGCTGTCTCTCTTCCAAGCCTGCTTCTACTTCTCCCTATACTTCCTCTTCCCCCTGAGAAGAGCTTCTATCCCAGGCTTTATCCTGGAAGCTCCTCCTACAGAGACAAACCAAAATCACAATCAATCAATTAAGCAATACAGACATTATTTTAAATAATTATGTACAACATGGATACATCACTCCATACTGACCTACCATCACAAAACACTAAACAGCGTTTAGGGCACTTTACAAGTCTATTCCCTTCTCATTATGAAACCCCCCCTCTGTACTCTACCACACTTGGTACGGGTCCTACTAATCACCACAAAGTACCAGAAAATACCCTAAAGTACCCCAAAATACCCCAAAATACCCCAAAGTATACCCCAAAATAGATAATGGGGTATTTTGGGGTACTGTGGGGTATTTTGGGGTACTTTGGGGTATTTGGGGGTATTTTGGGGTATATTTTGGGGTACTTTGGGGTATTTTGGGGTACTTTGGGGTATTTTCTGGTACTCTGTGGTGATTAGTAGGACCCATTGGTACCTTCCAAATCTCCCCTCCAGAAAAGGCTTTGGCCTCTCTTTGTTCTGGTTGGGCAGCCAGAGATTCTACAAGGAACCAAGTGTGAGCACAGAGATAAAACAGGGTATTTTCTAAACAATTTAACCTCTTAACATGCGGCAGAAAAGTGGCCATTTTTGTTTTCGTTTTTGAGGACTGCATACCTTTTTTGCAAACCAAAATACTATACTTTATACTTATAGCACATGCATACGCGGTCTCTTTTGAAAAATAACATTCTGAAGTTTATGTTACAATAAAAGAAAGAAAGATCACTTTTAGTGCTAATGAAATAGAGTAACATAGGTATGAACTTGAGTTGTAGAAAAACTTGTTACTCAAGTTTTTCTGTAGTAGTTAGTAGTCCAGAAGTAGTATTTCCCCAGAAATTCGTATGCCTGTTTTTCCATCTTTACTCCCTGGAGCCATCTTTTTTGACAATTTTCACAATGTTTGCAGACCCATCGTATATTCTATATTATATCTATGGAGACAATATTATGGCTCATTTGACAGGCACTATTTATACTCCAACAGGAGAAAAAAATAATTTCTACATGCCTTCGTTAGTGCGCTATCCCATGCTAAAAATCGTCCCATTTCAAAATAATCCAGTCTCATTTCCTGGAACGCAAGATATGACGTGTTTTGTGCAGCATGCACATATTCGTGCGGGTTTCTCGCCCTAAAACCTATATTATTTCCAGATCAAAGGTAAACACGACCACATACGGAATGTTTCTGTTTACGGGGCCACCAAGGGGGGCGGGGGGGGGGGGGGGTCGTTTTCCGATGCTGGGATAATTACAATGGCATGTTTTATGATGGGGTTCGGTAAAATAGACGTTACCTTGGTCAGCAGGTCCACCAAAACCCTGTCCACTCTTGTTCCAGGTGTCTTGGTTCAGAACAGGATCAATAAATGTAACGTTAGTTGGCCCGTTAGCAGTGCCAGGGTAACGTTACATCCAACGTACATCCAAACAGCCTGTTTGAAAATACTAGAATCCAACATAGTCTGGTGAAAACGCACCTTATGTTATGGATGGATCGCCACCGTTTGTCCTCTTCATAATGATCTCCAATAATTTGCTCTAGGTGATCGCCATTGCCGAACGTTAGTTGGCTGTAGTCTGGGGTGCTCGTAACTCGGCGACAGATGATGTTGCCTCCTTGGCGTTTGACTATAGTATCTTTATGATTTACCAGAGGTGCTGAGTCCGGTGTAGTCTGGTGAAAACGCACGTTATCATCCATAAGTGTGGTCGTCTTGTCCTCTTCATAAGCTGGTCAAGAAGGCCAGTAGCGTGGTTGGGGTGGAGCTGGACTCTCTAGCAAGGGTGGCGGAGAGGAGGAGCCTTGCTAAGCTCCAGGCCATCAGTGAAAACCCCTCCCACCCACTAAACACAGACTTGGCTGAGAGGAGGAGCATGTTCAGTGATAGGCTCACACTACCTAAATGCAGCACTGAACGGCACAGGAAGTCCTTCATTCCGACAGCCATCAGACTATACAATGCATTACTGTGCCTCACTGCATCACTGAGCACAGAGTGAAAGTTACCATCTTCCTGGACTCTTACTTTTGAAACAACACTGCAATCTTACACCTAGACTTCAGTATATTTTTACTGTATTTATTTACTGTATATTTTATTCTATTCTTATTCTTAGGCAATTTGTTTTGTTATTCTTATTCATGACTTGTTCTGTCTAAATGTTTAATGTGAGCAATTTGCAGTGTCAAATTTCCCTCAGGATAATAAAAGTATTTCTATACTATTCTATTCTATTCTATTCTATAATAGTCTCCAAAATTTGCGATCGCCATTCGTACCTCTCTACTCACTGCTGCTCGCTCTCTATAGGCTATAGTCTCTACTAGTGCTCTCGGCTGCGGCATGGGGGGGCCCACACTAAACAGTTCAAAAGGTAGGCGATACTGCCACCTGTGGGGATTCGATCGTCATTTAAATTCGAACTTACTCTGAGGTCCCTAGAACACACACCAAGGTCTGTGTGACTGTTTAGAATAATAATAATCAGAAAAACTAAAAAGAAAATGAGAAATCTCGTTTTTGGCACTCAACCACTAATAATAATAATAAATTGAATTTGTTCGCTGGGATCCCAAAGTGCTACAGGGTTAAAACATAGTTAAATTTTTTTAATAATTATTAGTAAAAAAAAAAAAATTATACACAATAAAAATAAGATAAAAATAGAACATAGTTAAAAACATAGTATAAACAGAACATTTTAAACAACAGCACGAGAAATGAAATAATAATATCACAAGAAAAAAGAAAAGAAATCTAACAGTCAAAGGCCTTTTTAGGTTTTCAGGCCTGCTTTAAAAGAGTCCAGGCTCTGTGGTGCCCTCAGCTGGATGGGGAGGCTGTTCCACAGGCATGGTGCAGCCGTGCAGAAGGCTCGGTCACCCATGGTACAGAGCCGGGTATTGGGGACCCGAAGGAGCAGGCTACCTGCAGATCTGAGGGTGCGGGTTGAGGATTGTGGAGTGATGAGTTCCTGAAGGTAGAGGGGTGCGTGTCCGTTTATGCAGTTCTATTTCATTATGGCTTTCGCTCAGCATCATCTGCACTGTACTTCACTTCGTGCACGAGCACTGAATAAAAAATTCCACCATGTACCTTTACATCCCAACATTCGTCTGGCCACACCCCCATCCTCCTACCTTCATAAGCAGGTGTGTGGTCACCTACTCGCCTCCTTCTTCACTTTCACCACAAGGAAGTGCCTTCGGTAGATCCCACACTTGACGAGGTTGTTAGCTGAAGAAAGTTGAGACGTGTTTACATTGTTGCTTGTTTTTTTCTTCTCTCATATATTTCGATAGAAAAAAACTAAGTCATAATGTCTACTTCGGAGACTCGCGCTCGCAACGCTACTCTTCACCAGCGGTTCTCCATTTCCGCCTCCGTCGTGCGTCTTGGAGCGGGGCTGAGACCTCTCTCGTGGTCGGCAGCCACGCCCGGTAGGCGTCCGATGGGTAGTTTGCCTCTCCAAGGAGCTGGTGCACCACTGCCGTCGCCTGTGCGATGGCCTGGTCCCGGCTCTGGTTCCTCTGCTTCCGGGGAATCGTCCGCTGTTGGGCGGCCGGTTCCCTTGGTTGCGGGGGATTTGAGACGCAAACTTTTTGCGTCAGCTCGCTCCCATCGCAAGATGGTGGCTTGCAGACGCGAACGGCCCGGTTTTGGTGAGTTGCTGGAGCCAGGTGAGGATGCGTCGGTCTCTACATGCCCGATGGAGACAGATGAGTCCGGTGAGAGGGGTGGAGGGGTGGACGTTGTCTACCTATTTTTTCCCTCAATGGCGCCCTATGTCCGTCAGGGCCAGGTGGTCTCCCACATCATAGGCCTTACTCCTGCCTACGTGCAAGTCACGCGGGTGGCGGGTTTGGTCGACGGTATGAAGGAGGGCGTGCCACGGCTTGATATGTCCGGAGGTGGTGTGGGAGCCGTTACGGAAGCCGGTTCCCCAAGGGAAATCGGCGAGGCGGTTGGCATATTGGAGCGACCAGTCATTTATCACCGGAACACAATCTCTAGCTGCCGCGTCTAACATCGCGCAGCTGGCGAGATTCATGTCCGGGATATTGACGGGCGGCACGGAGCTGACTGATGTACAACATGACCAGCTCGCCCAGTCGGCAGGAGCCATCCTGCATCTGACTCAGCCGCAGGCTATAGCCGCTGGGAAAGTGCGCGCCCTGGCAACTCTGGTCCAGCGCCACCTTTGGCTGGAGCAGGCGCGTGTGCCGGAGAAGAAGAGAGTTCCACTTCTGACGGCACCCCTCTCCGATGCTGGACTATTCGGGACGGCCCTGCAATTGATGACCTCGACTTGCAGAGAGATGCAGGAGGAGCGATCCGTGCTCCAGCCTCATTTCCCCCCTCCCGATGTTGCCGGTGGAGTCAGACGGCCGCCACGTCGTCGAGCATCCTCCGCCATGGCCGCCGCTGCCACCACAGCCACTGCTGGACCTTCGGGGAAGAAGGCCAGGAGGGGAGAGGGCGCCTCCGCTACGACAGCCGGCCCATCTACGCCCGGAGGCGACGGTAGGGATCGTAGAGACCAGCCACCGATCGTTTACCGTCCCTCCGGTGCTCCACGAGGTGGCAAATCCAGAGCGGCTCGTGGCAGGCGTCGCTAGGACCCAGTGACTTTTTCCCCCTGTGGTCCCCCCCTCTGTTTTTCCCTTCCCGGCCCCGCTATGATTTTGTTCAAAAATAAAGAGTCCCCTCTAAAGGGGGACTGTATTTTTTGTTAACAAACTGTGTGTTTATTCACCAAACATATGATGGGGTTGCAACGTGTGAATCTTCGCTAGTATGGGTTGATAGGAGGGTTACATTCATGTTAGAGCTTAAGCAAGGCCTGCAGCCTACACTCGGTTGAAAAAGGGTTTTTTCTGCCTCGGCCTGAATCTCCACATAAAGGTAGAGGCTAGTTGTGTGCTCTGTTGCTTACACAGTGATATTGAGCTACAACACTGTTGTGTTGGGTTTGCAGTAATGCTCGTATGAAAACGTACCACGGCTCTGCCGTTCTCTCTCTCTCTATCAATGTTTTCTGTGTTACAACATAGATGCGGGTGTAGGATTCACACACACGCGTGACTTGGTCTTGTTATAAACCCTGTTCACAGATTATCTGTGGTTAGCGTGCATTGTATTAGCTTGCGCTATTCATTAGCATTGCTACTAAAGGTATCATATTGTTGTTGTAGGCAAGGGTTGGGCTTGTGAGGGGGTACCGGATAAACCCCTCTTTCCCTCTTCTGATTGGTCAGGGGGTTTATTCCTCTCTTATTAGTTCAGTCAGGGCCAAGCTGTTAGACGGCTTGGCAGGGAGGGGGGGGTTCCCAGACTCTGCACCTATCACAGGCGTTGAGTCTTGGGTTTCCCCCGTCATAGCACACGTCACTACGCACGTTGCTATTGGACGATGGCTTCCGTGAGTTAGACCCGTATGTAAGGTCTGTTATTGTCAAGTGTAGGGATAGAGCGTAGGAATTAAGGTTCCACTATGCTCGATATACGCGTAACTTGAGTCGGTTGGTCACATGACTCAAGGTTACCGTGGCTTTTCAATCTATGGCTCACGTGGGAAGTCTCTCTTGGGAGTTCCGTCTATCCTCTGTGGTATGGATGACGGGTTATAAAAATGTAAACAGTTTTTATCCTCGGCTGCGTCAAGTGGGATTCATGTCAGTCGGTGTTTCTTTCTTTTTTAATAAAACAGTGTGGAGTATATGAAGCACCACACCCTTCTTGTCGTTCTCCCAGGCACCTTGAGGGATCAATGTGGGGTCTGGTTAGACTGTTCATTGATGTGTTTTGTGTCCCGACGCATGCATAGTGCTGGCTCGGGGTGTTTCTGATAAGAATCATGCGGTGGCTAGTACGCCTTGGTTGCTTGTTATTAAAACAGCATTTTTATAAAGCAACTGGGATGGGGGTTTTTCCTCTTCCGAGAGCCTGTTACTGGGTCTCGACGGATTCTCGTTCATATCTGGGGGATGTTAACGGAATAGATCAGAACATAGGTAGAGGGGTTTCACGCCCTGGGGGTGGGCCACCGTGCACGGTTCAAACCGGACCGTCTGGGTGGCGCCCTCTTTTCATGTTTTAGATCAACACGCACGGGAAAAATGCCGGGTCGGCCCGGGTGTCACAGGGTTAGGCGTTATGGAGACCCTTTGTTGGGTACTCTTTTGTACCTGGCACTATTGTAAGGGGCTGGTTCTCCTTCTTTCGCTCCTCTCTCACGCATGGCGAAGAGGGGGCTGTTGGGGTGGTCTTCTGGACTCCCTCTGGTAATCCTGTGTGCTTCCCGGGCCGCTGGGCCCGGTCCGAAGTAAAGTTTTGTTGATACCGTAGGCCTGGGATAACCCTTTTTTGGAAACTGAAACACTTGTACTGCGGTATAGCTGGTGTATACCCGCAGGTGTGTTTTGGAGTTTTTTCTTGAGGGGTTATAGGAACAACCACCGTCTGTACCGAGAGGGTAGTTGATTCCCTGGTATGTTGGAGCAGAGTCAACTCCCGGGTTGCCCGGTTGAGTGTGCCCCTGCACGTTCATGACGTCTGCCAATCATGTCAGCCTTCTCTGCCTCGACCCCACTGGGTGGTTTTTTTTTAATGGAGGCTTTGTCATGGTGATCAACAACGCCAGCATACACCCCTTCCGCCGGGGGGGCTGTTTTCACCTGACTCCTTTGGCGCCTGTCTCGTCCGCAGTGCTCCAGGCTCAGGTTACAGCCTGCTGCCTGGTTTCCCCGGTGCGCTGCCTGCTTCAGTTGGTTAACCTTATTGAGTGCTTACGGCCATGCTGACTGCCTGTTCTGCAGGGTCAGTGTGCCAGGCAGTGTGCTATTGGGGGGAAAGGGCCCGCTCTTGGAGGGGCCTTATCCGAATACGCTGGCGATGTGGGGGGCGGTGTCACTAAGTGACCGCCTGGTGGGGTCTTGATGCCTGGCGTCATTGACCTCTCCGGGCCCCCTTTTTCCAGGGGATCCAGTCCCTTCAGTGGGTCTGGGTCTTCCTTCGCGCTCCGCTGCTACGGCCTTGCCACGGGGTTGGGTTTGCTCTTGACCCCGTGATTTTGGGGGCAGTAACGAGGTTGTTCCTTCCGTTCGTTCCCTGGTGGCATGCGGGTTGTGCGTGTGTGTAGTCGTGGGGTCAAGCCACGGTCTGCTCACCCTGTGCGTTGAGTTGCTTGAGTTCCTCTTTGCACGGTCGGATCCGTCTCCCTCCCGTAAGCCTCCAATAGGGGGGGTATCCTCCATTAGGGAGGGTCGGGGGGCTCGGTCCTCCCCGGTCTGATGGTTGTGGGGGGCCTCAGCGGGGTACATTTGTCGGGCTATGGCTCCCGCTCAGCCTCTCTTGTGCAGATGATGCTGAGCGAAAGCCATAATGAAATAGAACGTAAGGTTATGTATATAACCAAGTTCTATGAATTATGGCGACGCTCAGCATCAGACGCCGCTGCGGCCCTTGATCTCGCCTTGTGGTGAAAGTTTGGGAAGGAGGCGAGTAGATGACCACACACCTGCTTATGAAGGTAAGCGGATGGGGGTGTGGCCAGACGAATGTTGGGATGTAAAGGTACATGGTGGAATTTTTTATTCAATGCTCGTGCACGAAGTGAAGTACAGTGCAGATGATGCTGAGCGTCGCCATAATTCATAGAACTTGGTTATATACATAACCTTACGCTATGGGTGAGCATCAGGATTTTGTAATTGGTCCGGGATGAGACGGGGAGCCAATGTAGTGAGTGGAGGATGGGGGTTATGTGATTGTGTTTACGGTAGGGCTGTCCCCGACTAAGGATTTGGATGGTCGACTATGATTGGCCAAAATTTGCCGTTAGTCGACTATTGGTCGACAAAAAAATAAAATAATAAAAAAAGTATAATATATATATATATATATATATATATATATATATATATATATATATATATATATATATTTTATCATTCCATTTGGGCTGTGGGGGGTGCTTAATGTCTGAAGGAGTTGACTGAAGGCTTCTTGTCCTCTGCAAAAGCATGCAATTGGTCCACTGATATGTCTAGTCTAGTGTGTTCATTAGATGGGTGAAATCCTCTTTCAGTGCCTCTGTGCCTGTTTTCGTAGGCAGTTAGCTTCTGGTATGTGTGCCATTAGCGCTTCTAGGCCTCTTTTCTTTTGGAAAGAATGACAAAAAAAAAGATAAAAAATATTATCAAAATTTTTAATTTTTTTTATATATATTCGACTAAGAGGTTGGCTAGTCGACTACGGCTCCTTTCAACCGATTAGTCTAATAGGGGTCAGCCCTAGTTTACGGACTCTCATCAGGATCCTGGCAGCGCTGTTTTGAATGTATTGCAGCTTTTGGATGCTCTTGCCAGGAATCCCGATGAAGAGTCCATTACAGTAGTCCAGTCTTGAGGAGACAAAGGCATGGACAAGCTTCTCTGCGTCTGACAGGGTTAGAATGGGATGGAGTTTCGATATATTTTTTAGGTGATAGAATGAGGTCTTGCAGAGGTGATTTATGTGGATGTTGAAGGTCAGGTGGGGGTCAAATCGAACCCCCAGATTTGTGACTGAGGGGGAGAGCGGGATTACCTGGCAACCAAAGGTGAGATGGGATATGGATGAAGACTGAACCTGGTGAGGGGTGCCAATGAGAAGTGCCTCGGTTTTTTTGCTGTTTAGTTGGAGGAAGTTGCTGTTCATCCATGCCTTTATCTGAGGCATGACAGAGCTGCAGAGGGGTTTGGGGCAGTTTTTATGTAGAGTTGTGTGTCATCAGCATAACAGTGGAAGGACATTCCATGTCTGCCGATGACACAACAGAGGCATGTAGGTGATGAATAGGATAGGACCAAGAACCGGCCCCTGCAGAACACCACAGGTGACATCGAGCAGCCTGGACTTGTGTCCTCCCAGTGAGACATATTCAGTTCTGCCTAAGAGGTAGGACTGGAACCACTGCAGTGCATGGTCCGACAGTCCAACAGTGTTGTGGAGGCGCTCCAGGAGGATGGTGTGGTCCACAGTGTCAAACGCCGCTGTCAGAACGAGGAGGATGAGAAGTGATGGTGATCCTGCGTCAGCGGTCATTAGAAGGTCATTCGTCACCCTGAGCAGAGCTGTTTCCGTGCTGTGGGATGAGCGAAAGCCTGACTGGAACCACTGGCTTTTAACCTCTTAAGCCTGGAGCCCTATTTTCTGAAAATCCCCCTGAAATACATACCTAAGTAAATGGAATATTGCTCCACTTCTACAAGGTCCATTTGCATGTTCTTGGTATCTAGGGACATCTATGGACCTCAGTGAATGTATTCCCATATTGTGTATATTACTAGGCTTGCTTAAATTGTTATGAAACAAAGGAGAATATGAATTATTTTTCTTTGCATCTTTGACAGTGAATAACACCATGCTAAAAATGACCAGACATGAACAACTGCCACTGAGTTCATTCAGTCCCTTCTTGAGATCATGTGTACAAAAAGGAAATGAATAAAGGGAAGATGATTAAATAGAAGGTTTTGTAGATACAGTCCTGAATTCTCCCATCCGGACCAATGCAATTTGAAATATTATTATAGAATATAGAATAGCAGGCTTATAAATTACCTTATTATAGCCAATTCGCACATTTATGGATTGTGCCAAATCTTATCTTTCAAATGCCCAAGTTCAATTTGGATTTAGTATCACCAGACGTGCATAAGAACAGATAATGAAATCTACTCTATGTACAGTAGCTTTCTTATTTTTGCCAGAGTGCCGCCATTTTGAAACTAATTTCAAATCTGATTGTTGCCAAATGCAAAAGATAGGGGAGACAAACTAACTGCGCTCCAATATATGCCAATAACGTTACGTTTTGTGGTATATTATCCCGAGTAACAAGAGATATTAAAAAAATGCATACAGAAGCCATTTGCTTTTTTTGACCTAGAGGCTTCTCGGTAGGGTGTTTCTGAAAAACTCCAACGCTCATTGAAAGTTCTCGATGTCCTCTTCAAAAACGACAATTACCGACGGTCAATATTTTTAAATGGCCGACTTTCGCGATAAAAACAACACAAAAACGAATACTAAAATCGCACAAATAACACTTTAACCTATTGGTAAACTAACGTATTGATGATAATATACATTATAACTGCTGTTGTGACATGATTATTATGTTTATACTTGAATACATTTGACAAAAAAAACGCTAATTTTGTCAAACAGTCTGGAGAGATTGATTTATGACATGATGTCATTTGCTGCCTGGCCCCGGACCGCACGGGCGGAAGAGGTTAAAAACAAGAAATCTAATTTTTGGCGCTCAATGAGTTAACAGATTAGACTGTTCACACCAGGAGTACCATGCCAGCTCACGATCTGCAGCAATGGTTTCAAAACTGGATAAACATTATTAAGGTTTTTAATATGTATATCAGTGAATGTACAGATGAAGGGTAGGATAAATCAATCAATCAATCAATCAATCAATGTGCTTTGTCAATTATATATATATACAAACAAAATGGTCTAAAGTCATGGATTTAAAATGGCCAGGTTATCAAGCTCTTAACCTAAAAGTACCAGCTCTACAGAGTACAAAAGAAAGAGATGCAGTACAGAGAAAATGAGGGTCGTAATGAAAGATGCAGAGCAAAAGAGAGAGAGAAAGAGACAAAGGAAGACAGAGAGAGAAAGACAGATAGAGAGAGAGACACAGACAAAGAGAGAGAGGGAGAGAGAGAGAGAGAGGTGCCCATGTGTCCCTGGTCACACCAGTGGGTAACCACACACTTCAACTTACGGCTCCACTCCAGACACACACACACACACAGCCCAATGATATGTTGGGAGAGAGTAAGAGAGAGCGAAGGGGAGCGATAGAGAGAGAGAGAGAGAGAGAGAGAGAGAGAGAGAGAGAGAGAGAGAGAGAGAGAGAGAGAGAGAGAGAGAGAGAGAGAGAAAGAGAGGGAGATAAATATGAGAAGAAGGGGAATACTGTATGAAGGAAAAAATAGACCTGGGGAAAAAACAATAACATGACTAGAAGAGTCTCTCTTTCTTTCTCTCTCTCTCTCTCTCTCTCTCTCTCTCTCTCTCTCTCTCTCTCTCTCTCTCTCTCTCTCTCTCTCTCTCTCTCTCTCTCTCTCTCTGTCTGCTGGCACACATGTGTGATGCT
>NC_140181.1:29171428-29202756 GCF_963971535.1 Notolepis coatsorum
AGGATCCTTTATCGGGGCAGCCTGTAAACAGGGACTGGGGGCGGGCCTACCGGCGACCGCCGGGTATGAATTGGTTCAGCTGGCAGAACTCATTCTGTTCGGAGCAGCCTGGAGGAGCTGTTCGTGTGGCCTGGAGTGTTGATCGTCACACAGCTCGGACCCTCTTCTACAGCCTGGAGTACACGTCGGGACAGAGGACTGGGAGAGACGGCGACCCACGCGTAGCACACTCGCCGGTGAATCAACACACGTCCTGGGCGGTAGATGAGTCTACTCCCGGGTTGATTGTGAGTATCATGTGTGATCCTTGGTGCGAGTTTTTATCGTATAGTGCGTTAGCGTACTTAGCTACGGGTGGTGGGCTCGCTATTGGCTGTTCTCCCCTGTTCCCACAGGCCTCCCAAGGGACGCGCGTTGGCTAACAAGGGAGCTACTTGGACGAGACGGTGGACGAATCCAGGCTACGGTGCTTCCACGAAGCAACCTACACACTCCCCGGGTTGTGGATACGTCCACACTCGGGTTAAGGGTGAGTAGAGTAGCGGTTGCTGATAACGTATGTGTGTGGGCATAGGCCGCGACGAGAACATGTCCTGTGTATCCAGTGACTGCCACCTCTCTCCGTTTTAGCCGTTGGCGACTGGGGGATGACGGAGGCCAGTGGGCCCCCGGAGGACCAGACCCGACAGCCCACGGGACGGTGGCGACACCCACACAAAGATAGATAACGGACTCTTATTTTATTCACTCGGTCAAGGATCGAGTGACCGTGTTTTAGTTATTGTGACACTTTTAGCATTTAGTTAGGGATTGTTTTATAATGTGTTTTAGTCCGTAATAAAATATTGTATTTTAAACACCAGTAGTCCTCTGTCTCTTGCCACTGCACTTCTCCGCCCTCCCATAGAACCTATACCAGTGTTATATTGATATACCTGTGTCTTTCGGAGTTTCCGACCACTCTAAAGAGTTGTGGTCGCTACTTGGCCGGCCGCCTCACATAGCCCTCAGTTAGAACGGTTAAATTATGGGGGGGGGGGGGGGCAGACTCTGAGCTGCAGCACAGGGTTTCAACACACAGACTGGCATACGTTTGACACCCTGTCCACCCTGGACTCCCATATTGACACTGACTCCTACACCTCCTCCTATGTTGTGGACTACATCAACTCCAACATTGACAGTGACACAACCCTTAAACAGATCACTAAATTCCCCAAGCCGTGGATGAACAGAGAGGTCCGTACTAAAGGCACGTGACACAGCTTTTAGATCTGGTGATACGCACGCCTACTGTTCAGCCAGGGCTAACCTGAATAGGGGAATCAAGCAGACTAAGCACAGCCACAAGCTAAGAGTTGAAGAGCATTTCAACAACTCTAACCCCTGAAGCATGTGGCAGGACATCCAGGCCCCCAACCACTGACCCCTGCTTCCCTGAAGAGCTCAATAACCTTTATGCCCCCACAAGGACAACCAAAAGGTGCCCACCAAGGCTGCCCTCCCTGCCAACCTCCAACCCCTCACTCTCTCCCCCACTGATGTGTGTATCGCACTGAGCGGGACTAATGTACGTAAGGTAGCTGGCACTGATGCCATCCTTGGCTGTGTGCTCAGGAACTGCTCTGAGCAGCTGACAAAGGTCTTAACTGACTTCTTCAACCTGTCACTAGCCCAGGCAGTTGTCCCAGTGTCCTTTAAAACCACCTCCATCGTGCCAGTGCCGAAACACTCCTCTGCCACAAATCTCAATGACTTCCGCCCTGTAGCACTCCCACTTTGAGAACCATTGCACTAGAGGTCTGAGTTTCTTGAGTTGACCATGCAGTCAACTCTGGAGACACAGAACACGTTGGTACTGTGTACTGTGTAATGTCTGATTATCACGTGTCCTCCTCACAACAGAATGATAGGATTCTGGTTAAAAATGGGCAAAATGCCTCTTTAAAAGCGGATGGTGTGACTGCTGGTCTAAAAGTAGAGACAGGCTTCTCTTATTAGTCTGGGTTCATTTCTGACTCATGTTGTTCTTTCCTGTGATTGGTGGAAATAGCCCGGACTGTTGCCAGGTAACAGTTACGATAACATAACTCAGCTTCCTCTCTGATCGGAAAATATCTAAACTTTTATTCCCTCCTGTTCCTCTCCCTCCCCCTGTATTCCTTCCTCTCCCTCCTCTACACCTCCCCCTGTATCCCTTCCTCTCCCTCCTCTTCTCTTCTACACCTCCCCTTGTATACCTTCCTCCTCCTCTCCACCTCCCACTTCTCCTCCTCTACACCTTGCCCTTCTCCTCTACACCTCCCTTTGTATCCCTTCCTCCTCCTCTCCACCTTTATAGCTCCCTCTTCTCCTCCTCTACACCCCCCTGTATCCCTTCCTCCTCCTCTTCTCCACTTCTACACCTCCCCCTGTATCCCTTCCTTCTCCTCTTCTCCACATCTCTGAGTCTCACCAGGTCATTCCAAAATACTTTGTCAAAGCTGTGATGACACATCTTGTTTGACTCGATACAACATTCCAATTGTTGGGGTGACGACAACTCCCACACATAGGCCTGAACCTCTGTAGTCAGTCAGTATCATTAACCACCATAGTCAATATTATCAATCATCAAGTTTTCAAAGCATAAAGCTTGTTATTATGATTAAAGGCACACAACACGTAATCTCCTCTCCTCCATCTCTCTTTATCAGACTCCTTCTCTAACTCATTGACCTCTCTCTCTCTCCATCCTCCTATTCATCAACCTCTCTCTCTTTCCCCTCTTTGTCTCCTTCCTCACCCCCCCCCCCTCTCTCCTCTCTCGCTAACTCTTAACAATCCCCCATCCATTCCTCCCCCTCTCCTCTCTAACAGGAAGAGCAGGCAGAGCTACTTCCTGTGCTGGCAGGAAACAGGAAGCGATGAGGGTATGTAAGGGGCTTCCTGCCTCACAGTGAGAGAAAAAACCCCTGATGACATCATCCTGTCCAAACCCACTAACCCAGAGACATATATATGACTGAGTTGGGTCACTGTGTTATGGGTTAGGAGTTCAAGGAAATGCTGACTCACAATCGTCTAATTGATCCCATTTAAACCCTTTGCATTTATCCATTTCAAACTATTGCATTGGTAGCCCTGGTTAGTAGTTAATCTTGAGGTAGATTATTATGCGGATATATTTATATGTTTATATGCTTACATATAAATGCCCTAGTCTTATAGTATATCATATCGGAAGGTTGCGCACATAATAATACATATTGCTGTGTTATTACTTTGTCATTAGCTGTACATTTGGCCCAGAAAGTATTGCATACTGTATGTAAACATATTAAAGGCGAATGTCACCAATTTTAAGAATTCACCCAGAAACATCAAGTCAGTGCCCCAGTTATTGTCTCTGGACAAGTCTCAGGTTTGACATCTGAGCGTTCTCTCTCTCTCTCTGACTTCTAGCTAGAAGCTAGCTATTGTGTCAGCCTGTAAGACTAGTCTTTCTCATGGCTGGTATACATGGTGACATGGTTTTGAAAAGCTTAGCGACAGGAATTGAAAGTAGAAGAGTACAGGTGAATTCAGCCATTCAATTTGTCTGTGAGGGAGAGAATGTAGAGGCATGCATGAGTCAGGCCACCTAAATGGAGCTACTGGATTGGGAGATGCAGGTCGATTTGGGAGGAAACCTCATTGTTCCACAGGAGATAGTTAGCACTAACCTGAGGCCTGACCTAGTATTATGGTCTGGTATGACCTGGTATTATGGTTAGATATGCAGACTTGGCACCAGAACTGAACAGCGGGGATGGAAAGCTAGGGTTTGTTAGGCTGCAGAAGATTTATAGCATGATCGACTTCATCATTATTGGGAGAGTTGGGGTTTCTTGGGCGGAGTTTGCGAAAAGAGGTAAATGAGATGTCGGAAGAAGCATTGAAAGGCAGTCAGTGGGTTTGGTTGAGGACAAATAATGTCAGCTGGGGGCAAAGTAAAACAAATGGTAAGAGCATTCCTTTTCCTCTCTGTTGTTGCTGTTTCATGTGTGATTTTACTGTAGGATAACATAGGGATGTTTGGTGTGTGGATATCATGGAAAAGGTGGGAGCTAGCTTGGAGGGGTAGGTTCTGGGATGCTGGAACTAACTGTTGAGCCTTCTCGAGGTGCCGTGGGCCTAACTTGATGAAAAACCAATGAAGGGAGGTGCCCACTTGTAACCTTGGTGATATGCTGGCTCTCGCTGCCTATCTATCTACACATTGGGTTGTGGTGGCCAATGGGGGCCATGTGGTACGGTATGGAGCATCAGCATTGTCAATTACCTATCCCTGTACCAAAAAAATCCAAGCCTGCTTGCCTCAACGACTACCGCCCTGTAGCTCTCACCTCCATAGCCATGAAGTGCTTTGAGAAGCTAGTAAAGGGCTACATCTGCTCCTCCCTCCCCATCAACATGGACCCCCTGCAATTTGCATACCGCCCCAACAGGTCCACGGAGGACGCCATAGCCCATGTGCTGCACACAGCAGCATCACACCTGGACAAGAGGCAGGGGAACTATGTGAGAATGCTATTCATCGACTACAGCTCGGCATTCAATACCATAGTCCCCTCCATACTCATAGCCAAGCTCAGGGACCTGGGCTTGGGCTATGACCTCTGCCAGTGGGTCTTGGACTTCCTGACTGGCAGACCCCAGGTGGTGAGAGCAGGCAACTGCACCTCCTCATCCATCACCCTCAACATAGGGGCCCCCCAGGGCTGTGTTCTGAGTCCCCTCCTCTACTCCCTGTACACACACGACTGTGTGGCTCAGCGGAGTAGCAATACAATCATCAAATTTGCTGACGACACAGTGGTGGTGGGCCTGATCTCTGCCAACGACGAGAGGAACTACCTGGAAGAGGTCAAGGTCCTGGCGGGATGGTGCCAGGAAAACAGCCTCTCCCTGAACGTCAGCAAAACAAAGGAGATGATTGTGGACTTCAGGAGGTCGGGGGTCAAGGACTACAGCCCCCTCAGCATCGACGGGGCACCGGTTGAGAGAGTCAACAGCTTTAAGTACCTCGGAGCCTACATATCCGAGGACTTGACATGGACCACACACATTGACAGTGTTGTGAAGAAGGCACGACAACGCCTCTACTTCCTCAGGCGCCTAAGGAAGTTCCAAGTCAGTCAGAAGATCCTTAAGAACTTCTACTCATGTACAATAGAGAGCATCTTGACCGGCAACATCACCTCCTGGTTTGGGAATAGCACTGCACAAGACCGAAGCAGACTACAAAGAGTGACACGTTCAGCCGAACGCACAATTGGAGGGGGGCTCCCCACCCTCCAGAACATTTACAACAAGCGTTGCAAGGGCAAGGCTAAGAGAATCATTAAAGACTCCAGTCACCCGAACAACTGCCTCTTTGAACTGCTGCGGTCAGGCAAGCGATACCGGAGTCTCAAGGCGAGCACAGAAAGACTCAGAAGAAGCTTCTATACCCAGGCCATCAGGCTGCTAAACGAACAATGAATGAACACTACACAACAACAACCACCAAACGCACATAGCACACACATCCACACGCACACACTCACTTTAAACAAACACACTGTAGCACCCACTCCACACACTTTATAGCACACACCCACTTTAAACAAACACACTGTAGCACCCACTCCCCACACTTTATATTTATTGATGAAGGATTGCACTACAACTCGTACACCTTACTGTAAATTGTACCTAAAATTGTACCTCATCCCATTTCTGCTTTGCACTAGATAGTACTGTACATTAGTACACTGCATAGTATTGTATATTATATGGTAACTCAGAACATTGTACATATGTCTATACCGAACACTGTGACCTCATTTTTCTTCTTCTAAATTACATGCTATATTATGTTATTTGATACTATCTTGTCTAGCACAGTCTCTGGAGCGTAACAGTAAGAAGCATTTTGTATGAAAGTATTCTGTACTTCTGTATGACAACTATTAAAGAACTTGAACTTGAACTTGAACTACCTGGAGCTCTCACTTTAACCATTTCCTCCTGTACCCACACCCACACCATCTTTTATGATGAGCATTTGAGTCTGAAAAGTTGAAATGAGGACTGATCCTGCATGTGTCAGAGGAATGTCTTTGTGTTGGCAGACAACGGCGTGGGAGCTGATCTGAGCAAGAAACCTTCTCCAACAACCACCCGCACAATAATGTTTGATGATCACTCAGGTCCAACATGTACATCCGAACCCAGGAGAGAGACAGGGCTTCAAAAAGAGCCATGTTGGGGATGTAGTGAGTTACACGAAATATTTTAATGCCCGTCTGTCTGAGGTGCATGGATTTTCTGTTATGTAGCGTGACGCATCGCCCTCCCTCTTGCAATGACGGGCCCATTAGTCGATAGAAATCTAGCGCAAACCGAGCATCTCGCCCTCACGTTTGCCCATCTGTCCGCTGATTTTAAGCAGCAACTGAAGTCAGCACCAGCAGCTAAAAGTTATTGTTTTCCATATCTAATATTTTAGCAACCAAGATTAGGAATGTTAACTATCATATTTTGCAACAAAGAAATACTTTGTTCGCTAGCTGTCCACAACTACATGAAAATAAGCCTATGCTTGTATTCTTCTTGCCAACGTTAATCTCGACAATGCAATGTGCTTAGCATCCATCCAAATGTTACCTAACGTTAGCCCACATGTTAGCTATAACCATTTGTAGCAAGTCCTATCATATCAGCTATAAGGTTATATACCTCTGTTAGGGGTTCCCAAAGTGGGGGTCGTGATGAATATGTGGTGTTATGATCAGGGCTGAAGTTGAATAAAAGATTGTATTTTTTTCAATCTGACATTACAAAAAAACTGAAAATCCATCCAAATCAGTGTTGTTGCTAAGCATACATATGCTAGCCTGTTTTTTAACAATAATTTGTGATGCCATCGCAAACACTGGCATTTAAAGGGTACAAATGAAAAAAGTCCTGCACCAGAATGCAGGAAATGAAGTCTTTGTAACAAAAAAAATCCTGGTGGGGGACCCCAGACCCCCTGCTTAAAAAGTGGCCTGACTGGGGCTATATTTTGCACTATATTTCCTGGCCTGAATGATTTCCCCAGTCCGGCCCTGGTTAAAAGCCTCCAATGCTTATTAGTGTGTGTGCGTTTGAACGTTTGCATGTTTCAATCATACATTTCCATTTATAAAAAAAATTATAAAATTATTTTTTTTTAATTTTTTGCCTCCTATAAGTGGGGGGCGCGGCTCTCTGACATCGTTATTTGGGGGTCGCGGCCTGAAAAGTTTGGGAACCCCAGAGTCGTGCCATAAACAATTATTGTTAATTAGCTATGCATGCAAGTCGTTTTTAGAGTGAAATGTAATGTGTGGTGGTGAGTTTAATTTGTAAGCATTCGGATCATCTGTTTGCTTGTTGGCACATGCAGCCAGCTAGTATAGTGGGTCTGATTGTGAAGATTAAAGCAATACTTCACTTAGTTTTCACCATATGGGCGAATATGCCCATTACCCCCATGTAACTCACTTGAGAAGTCACTCACCAAGTTTCTGTGTCCCTGTGACAACTTTAAAATGGTCGCATTTTGCTCCCCATTGACTTTGATGAGTTCACAAAAAAAGAAAACGTCCTAATAACATGTTTGCGACCACATTTCCAGGCTGGTGTGTTTTTGTGTGTAGGAATGCAGACATGGGGACAGAACTGACTGAAGGGGACTGTGCACCAAGAGCTGGCCCACAACAGAGGTCTGGTAGGACAGCTGATACACCAGCAAGCGCCAAACAAGAAATAAGAGCGCTTGTATAAATGAACCCTTGCAATGAATAACCATTTAAGTGACCAAAGAAATTACTGTTTACATTACTGTTTACTGTTAATAATAAACTTCAGCTAAAATATATGATTGTGTTGTATTTGCTTCATTATACAGTATATTACATTACAGCATAGATACATACAGTGCAGCCATATATATTCATAACTGTACAGCCTGGAACTGCTCTGTGCACAGCAGCAGTGCTTTCTTGTATGCATTCTTGTCTGCTGTTTCTTGTCAGTTTCTGCTGGGACTGTAAGAAAGTTTGATCCGGTTCGAGAGCAGACCGCTGAGTCAGAGGTCATGTGAGCTGCTTGGTGAAAAGGTGGGTTTTAAGTTGGGATTTGAAAGAGTGCAGGGATGTAGCACTACGGATGTTTGGAGGGAGTGAGTTCCAGAGGGTGGGTGCGGCCACAGAGAAGGCTCTGGGACCAACAGTCCGCATGTTGGTGGTGGGGATGGAGAGGAGACCGGAGTCAGAGGACCGCAGCCTCCGGGGCGGGATGGAGGGATAGAGGAGGTCCGCTAGGTACTGGGGGGCAAGAGAGTGAAGGGCTTTGTAGGTGATGAGGAGGATCTTGAAATTGATGCAGGACTTGACTGGAAGCCAGTGGAGGTGGATGAGGGTGGGGGTGATGTGGTGCCAGGACTTGCGGGTGAGAACCCATGCAGCAGAATTTTGCACATACTGTATTGTACCCCTACATTACAATAATCTCTGCTGCTTCAACACTGTGACTACACCACTACATTACAATAATCTCTGCTGTTTCAACACTGTGACTACACCCCTACATTACAATAATCTCTGCTGCTTCAACACTGTGACTACACCACTACATTACAATAATCTCTGCTGTTTCAACACTGTGACTACACCACTACATTACAATAATCTCTGCTGTTTCAACACTGTGACTACACCCCTACATTACAATAATCTCTGCTGTTTCAACACTGTGTCTACACCCCTACATTACAATCATATCTGCTGCTTCAACACTGTGACTACACCCCTACATTACAATCATATCTGCTGCTTCAACACTGTGACTACACCACTACATTACAATCATATCTGCTGTTTCAACACTGTGACTATCTATACAGAAATATGATTAATACAACTACAGATTAGGGTTTAACAGCATACATACCAGTGGGCGGCTACGTGGCGTAGTGGGCAAGGCGCTCGCCACGAATGCGGAGACGCTGGGCGCTCCACATTGCTTTCAGTTTAGCTGGTCGTTCATACTAATACACATTGGCCGTATTAGGGGGTGGGAAACTGATGGGTGGGGATCGGGCGTTGTGGACAGCGACTCCTACAGGTTGGTTGGTGCGCCTGCGCAGTAGAATCAGGAAGTGTCGGGGGCAGCGTGAGCCTCCCACGCGTTACTCCTCACCACTGAGAGATCGAGCTGCGCAGGTGAAAAGATGCGACTGCTGTTACCTCAAGTACCGGAGGGGACTTGTGCTATGTATGACTTAGTCCACATTGCAGCCGGCTTATGGGAGGCAAGAAACAGCATTCGTGACAGGGGAGGGTTGAATTGGATGATACGAAATTGGGATGGGAGAAAATATAGAAAATGGGAGAAAAAGTGAAAAAAAAAAAAAAAAGCATACATACCAGTATAACCGGACGGACGGACGGACGGACGGAGACAGACAGACAGACAGACAGACAGACAGACAGACAGACAGACAGACAGACAGACAGACAGACAGACAGACAGACAGACAGACAGACAGACAGACAGACAGACAGACAGACAGACAGACAGACAGACAGACAGACAACATGTGTGCGATGCTCAAACACACACACACAAACAGTGGACAAGAACAAGCTTATTATGTACATGCATGTAATACAAGTTGTTTATTCATGTTGAACACTGGAGTTAGATTTAGAGTGGCAGTTCACATGCATGTGCACACACACACACACACACACACACACACACACACACACACACACACACACATATACACACACACAGTCACCCAGCACTAGTAGTTGTGGTAATTCTCTAGGGGGAGTGTGGTTGAGAGCTGTTTCATAGACCCAGCTAACATCCAACCACATGTGACCAATAAAATACTACTGGGGGAGAGAGAGAGGGAGAGAGAGAGAGAGAGAGAAAGAGAGAGAGAGAGAGAGAGAGAGAGAGAGAGAGAGAGAGAGAGAGAGAGAGACAGACAGACGGACAGACAGACAGCGAGAGAGGGGAAAACCCCACTCTTCCCCTTTCTCTCTCTCCATCTCTCGTTCTGTATGTGAATCTCTTTCCGCCTCTTACACCCTAAACCACATGTAGACACAAATCCCTGTATGTCTTTCTGTCTGTCTTTCTCTCTTTATCTCTGTTGAAGTTATGTATGATTGCATGTAACTGCTTAACTGTTTCCACAAGAGGGCGCTATAGGCGTAGCTATTGAAGCTGACGCCAGGTAAGAGGTATAAAAGGAGATGTTACCTCCCCCTCTGTCTCTTCCTCCGTCGCCTCTCACAAGGAGAAGGTCTTGTGTACTGATGTGTGCAATGTGAATAATAAACCACGCCAAAGGCTAAAGAGAGAAACCTTGTTGTCATGGCCAAATTATTGTCGCTCCATAGGTGACTCTGTCAACAGGTTATGGGCCCAGATCACGCAGGAGCGAAATAATAAGGGTAGCAAGTTTAGCTGAAGTATAGGCCAGTTTAGCACCGGGAGCACCGCGTGGCTAAGGCTAGGCTAACGGGAGCTAAAGCTACGCCTACCATCAAAAGAGGATGGCGACCAAAGGAAGGAGCAAATGGCCCTCGTTCAACGGAAGAGCAGAGGACTATGAGCTCTGGGAAGAGCGAATATTGTGCTGTATGCACGGAGTGGGACTGAAGACAACGATCTTGATGGCCCCCACGGGAGAAGTAACGGCGGCCGCGCAAGCCCTGGACACCCATATATGCCGACGCATACTGCGAGTTAGCACCACTGCTAGACGACACAAGCTTGGGGCTGATATTCCGCGACACTAAGGACAAAGGCCGAGAGAGCCTGAAAGTGTTGAGAGAACACTATATCGGAAGGGGAAGACCCCGAATCGTATCCCTCTACATAACACTGACCGCGCTGAAGAAAGCGCACACAGAGACTGTGACCGAATACGTCATCAGGGCTGAGCAGATCATTACGGCGTTTAAGAGTGCAGCAGAAGCACCGAGCGACGGACTAATGATGGCGATGGTTATGAGAGGACTACCGGAGCTGTACAAACCGTTCACACTACTGGTGACACACGGTTCAGCGGACATGTCGCTGGGGGAGTTCAAGGCCAAGTTGCGAAACTTTTAGGCCTCAGAAGACACACACCCAGTCGCCGCGGAGGTGGGAGAGAGGGTGCTGAAGGCCCGGGCGGCACCGAGAGAGAAGACCAGACCCCCGACGGAGCTGGCGTGTTGGCGATGCGGAGAAAAGGGGCACCGGAAAGATAACTGCACAAAGACTGTTTGGTGTAGCTTCTGTAAGAGCACGGGGCACACAGACAAAGTGTGTAGAAAGAAATGCGACCAGAGCGCTCGGTACGTGCATGGACAAGATGGCGGCTGTGGACAAGATGGCGACAACGGTGGACGTGAGACGAGTCAAGACGACGCCCGGAGAGCAGCGGGACGAGAGGACTTCATCTTTGGGGCGCAGACAACGTACGTCACCCAGTCAACGCAGCAGCAGCAGGTCCAAAGGAAGGGACTGATCGTGGACACAGGTGCGTCGTCCCACATCATCAACGACAGGAACCAATTCAAGAACTTTGACCTTTGAACACCTTCGAGCCGGAGAGACACAGCATGGAGCTGGCAGACGGGAAGCGCACATTCGGGTTGGCACAGGGGAGAGGAGACGCACAGGTATGCCTCATAGACAGTGAGGGGCGCCGGTGTACAGTGACGTTAATGAACGCTCTCTACATACCCTCGTTCCCACAAGAACTATTCTCTGTCAAATCTGCTACTGCAAACGGTGCCAAAGTGTTCTTCAATGAAGGTAAAGATGTTATTGTAGAGCCTGACGGTACGCGATTTAACATAGAGGTGTACAAGAGAATGTATTATCTACAAACAGAGTGTAATAATAACGATATGTGTAATGTGACTGTCAGTCATGATATCCAGACATGGCATGAGATCATGGGTCATTGTAATTACGAGGATTTACTGAAACTGCAAGCAGTGACAGAAGGCATGCACATTAACGGTGAAAAGCATAGACCGAACAAAGAATGTGAAGTGTGCATAAAGGGGAAGTTCACTCAATCGAGGAACAGACATCCCACAGAAAAAGTAAAGGTACCACTTGAGCTAGTTAACACAGATGTAGCCGGTCCAGTAAGCAACGAGTCCATAGGTGGCTTTAAATATGTACAGTCTTTTACAGATGTGTGTACAGGGGCAGTGTTTGTTTACTTTCTCAAAGCAAAGAGTGACACACTCCAGGCCACGGAGAAATTCCTTGCAGATGTAGCCCCTTATGGCAACATAAGATGCTTGAGGTCCGACAACGGAACCAAGTTCACAAATAGAGAGTTCCAATCACTGTTAAGAAGGAACAAGATAAGACACAAGACGTCATGTCCTTACTCCCCGCACCAGAACGGGGTGGCAGAGAGGGAAGGACGTACTCTTTTCGAAATGGCTAGGTGTAAGCTAATAGATGGTAACTTACCTTATGGGGGCCGTTTCTAATTGCATTCTCCCGTAGGTGCTCTTTGAGAGTGCTTTTGAAGGTGGGTAGGGATGCAAAAATGTGTACGGCTGTGGGTAGGGCGTTCCACATTGATGTGGCATAATTGCGAAACGTGTTTAGACATGTTTTGGGATTGTCCACCAGTAGCTCGTTTTTAGAAATCAATAACAACTAAACTTTCAAACATATGTAACCTACCAATCCCACTTATGGCAGCAACACTACTTCTAAACGATATATCATTACTACCAGCATCCATACAACAAAAGATAATCATTCTGGCGGGCGTTACTGCAGACAAGAAGCTGATAGCCATGAGGTGGAAGGAACCTGAGAAACTCACAATGATTAATTGGTCTCTGACACTACTGGATGTAATTTATATGGAAATCTCTACTGCACGTGTAATTGGAGTGGGACAGGCCAGCATTGAGCTGTGGGTCACAGCGGCTGAGAAGGTTAAGACCACCATATAGCAGCGGAGTGGGGTTGGGGTGTTGGTCCTGGGCAGTGGTGAATATTCATGGCAGCCAAGGGAAGCCAAGCTTCCCCAAAAATATGAACAGTAAAATATGAACAGTAAAAAAAAATTAAAAAATTAAGTAAATGTTTTTATATAGTTTACAATAATTATTAAAAAATCATAATTTTTAATCTGTGTTATAATATTTTTTTTTAGAATTGTCTCCCTCTTCGCCATTCTCACTCTCTCTAACACTCTGTCAGACTCAGGCTGGCAGTCACTCTGTGCTCACTGCAGCTCAGGCTGAATAGAGAACATTTGGACTCCACAACCAATTATTAGCCAATAAGATTCGAGGTTAATAAAGGGGTTGGGTTAATGTAACACGGGCCGTCTGGCTGCCAAGTAGTCTAGCGTCTTCAAATTTGCCACCCTGGAGGCGGGCCAGTCCAGAAAGTTTCCACCGATTGACCAATCAAATCACATTAAAAGTTAAACGTGACGACGTCATCGCCTCGGCCTCGCGGCCGCGTAAACCAAACGCAGAAGTGAAACTGCGTTGGGGAAATTATACATGCCTCGCGGCCACGTTAGAATCAAAACAACAATACGATTTAGGCTGGAGGAATTAGAAGGGGACCCCGGAGATAGCTAGCTAACGTTATGTGAGTCTTAATGTCTAAACAAACAGCATTGTTTGATTGATTGAAATTCGGATTCCTCTCTCGGATTAATTCATTGAGGAGACCTGAAATTCGCTCAGCTGCAGAAAAGTTTAGGAGAATACCTGAATACCCACAGGACTTGGAGAACTTTGTGGACGAGTTGCTTTACTTTACTAAATTTGGACCAAGTGCGTCAGCTGCAACAATGGTGAGTACCTAATAACCTAATAACTTTTCATAAGTGATGCCGCTGTGTGTGTGTGTGTGTGTGTGTGTGTGTGTGTGTGTGTGTGTGTGTGTGTGTTAGTGATGTGCATCTCCATCACTGAGGCCGATGCGATGCGCATCTTGATACGGTGCCAACGATACGATACATTAACGATACATTTGAAGCACCGGGCGATGCGATACGATTCACCCCCTGTTGAGATACGATACGATTCGATACGATTTGATTCAACATAATGCGATTCGGGCCGATACGATGCGATTCAACACGATGCAAAATAATGATACAATTTTATGGTATGACAGAGGATTTGCTTGTATTCCTTATATGCAGCTTATATTATTATTAAAAATAAAATAATCTACTGTAAGTAATTTATATAAAAACTCTTGGGTGCCTAAGAAGACTTTTGCATAGTAGTGTGTTTTCTATCCACTTTAGCTAAAAACACACACACACAATGTATATACACACTACTGTGAGACAATAATAATCACACACAAAGGGATAATGGCTTATAGCAGACTTAATGATTTTATAATATTTCAGATAATGAAATTAAATGTTTATCATCAACTATCCAGTTAGTAGGGATGCCCAGATCGATCGGCCACCGATCGTTATCGGCCGATAATCAGTATAAATATGCGATCGGGGAATTCCGATAATTAGTCATATTCGGCGATCGCGGAAACTGATCAAGTGGATATCTCACTCGCTTGTCTCAGACGCACAGGACCTGCAAACTGCTCCTCCTCCCTAGCCCCGCCCGTACCCGTGTAGAGTTTGTAAACACAGAGGAGGCGGACCTCCTCTGCTGAGTCTAGATAGTGCATTCGACCTGAGCTAACGTTAGCTACCTAGCTATCGTTACTGTTTAAACAAAATTACCCAGTCAACTATTCACTTTTAGTAGGCATTGTCTAACGGTATTTAGCCGGCTAGCTACTGATAGCTCCGGATATCAACAAATGCCCCAGGAAGTCTAGTAGCCCATGTTGATATCTCCGTTAGCTTGCGTTAGCTGACGTTAGTTCACGGTTCAAAACGAAATGTCCGATTGAACTAAATAGTTGTCTTAACGTCATCTAGCCGGCTAGCAGTAGCTACAGATAGCTCCTGATATCAATGTCTTATAACATTGATTGAATGCGTATTCGAGCTGAGGGCTTGCTGAATGTGAAATGACCAAAGCATAACGTTACCAAGGCAATAGGGTCCCGCTGCAGCGCCGGAGAATCCTTTTTGGAGCTAGGGCTACTAGAGTACACACAGACAGTGGAGCTGTTTGCAGATAGCGAGCATTTTGACTTGTTGCGTGGTGGCGATGTCTCGCAGATAATACAAGTACAAGTCTAATTATATAATATATATATTTTATTAAAAAAAAAACTTTATATAAAATAATTTTTAATTTCTTTTTAATCAAAAACGATCGGTATCGGATCGGTATCGGCCGATATGGCTCACGACGATCGGTGATCGGTATCGTGGCAAAAAACGTGATCGGGGCATCCCTACCAGTTAGTATTTATATTGTAACGTTTGGCCACTTTAAATCATTGAACAGAGAGAGAGAGAGAGAGAGAGAGAGAGAGAGAGAGAGAGAGAGAGAGAGAGAGAGAGAGAGAGAGAGAGAGAGAGAGAGAGAGAGAGAGAGAGAGCGCGTTTGAGTTTGAGTTTGAGTTTGAGCGTTCTGATGCTCCGTAGCTGACCACACCATGATGGCATTTTGTCAACAACACAGTTTGAACCTGGCTGGAGGAAGCGATATAAAGAAACAAATTGCCAATAAATGTGAAGTTATCTTTGAACCTGTTGTAAGCGTCGTCAATATACCCCCCCCCCCCCATTTCCTCACTAATGGAACTGGTGTTGCAGAGTCACGTTAGTTAGTTAGACATTGTAGTTTAGCGTTAGCTGAACGGCTAACTGGCGTTAGCCAGAGGCTACTAGCGTTAGCCAGTTGATCAATTCTATTCATGTCTCCTCCTCGACTTCCACTGTGTGGAGCCATACTACTGTATATGTTATATGTATATGTGTGAGTCATACTGTACAAACATGGTCAGCTTGTGTTTGATGGGCCGAGCCATAGGCTATGGTTAGACTAGTGTATTCCTGGCGTTTTTTTATACGTTTTTGACAACGTTTGATGTCCTATCTACACAGAAATGCGTTTTTTGGCGTTTTTTTGTGGATACGGCTGAAACGCAAAATTGTGTTTGCGTTTGGAGATACGCAAAAAAAACGCTTCGACAACAGCGTGTAGTCAGCACGGAGCAGTTGTTGCGAAAACGCCCATGCGCAGTAGATACCATCTGCGTGCCCTTCCGGTGACAACAGTGTGTGTGTTTGGGACAGAGCTCCGTGTCCCAAATAGCTTCAGCTACCATGTGTTGTCAAGTTATTGTTATAAGGACCCCAGTCCAAGCTACAACAGTCTGCATTCCCTTAACAATTGTTTGTATTGAGCCGTATTGTATTGTACCCATATGCAATATGTTAAATAAAGTTTACATCCATTCATTCTGCTAGCATTACCGATTGCATGAGCAGCTGGCTAACGTGAGCTATCAGGATTCAGACCCTGTTAGCTCAGAGTTCCTCTTTCAACTTAACAAGCATTAAACAAAATGGCCCAGTCATCTATTCACCTTTGTTTAATACACACAGCGTTGTCTCTAATGTTATCTAACTACTGATAGCTCGCGATATCATCAGTTTGTGCTGGCTAAGTAGCGTGAGCTAACGTTAGCTTCTAGCCACAATGCTATATTGTTATAATGGCATACTCCATTGACGTTAGCATGCAGCTAACAATGCTACCGATCGTTTTTTAGACTAAACTATCCGCTCTTGGTGGTCACTTGTGTTGATGTTAGTTTTGTTTCATCAACAAATGACAGGCAGAACACACAGTGAATGTATCCGTTTTGTTTATTGCACTTTTATTAGGCTTTGCTGAAAAATTATTGCTGCATTGAGTAAAAAAAAAAAAATGGTGGCGCGGCATAGGCGCCTGCCTTATTGACATTTTCTTTGCTGGAGCTTCCACCAGGAAGTGTATTGGCACATTCGTTCTGATTGGTTGAAATTGCCTTCATGTTTGCCACCTACTGCCACCTACTGCTTTGGCAGTGTACTACATCAGTGTGCTCGGCTGACAAAAACGGAAAAAAAACGAAAGTGTGACTCGAGGCGCATGACGTCGCGGCGATACGCGGCGATACGTATAAGAAAACAATACGAAATGATACGAAAGGTGTAACCGCAGCCATAGGCTACTGTATATATGTATGTTCTGCCATGTCAGCAATATCTTGCAAGACGCTGAAACGCTCCGACGGCGACATCAGGCCATTCATTAATTTCAACCTAGAACCTAAATGAACCTAAACCTCTCTCCTCTCTCTCTCTCTCTCTCTCTCTCTCTCTCTCTCTCTCTCTCTCTCTCTCTCTCTCTCTCTCTCTCTCTCTCTCTGATTCATAATCAAACCAGACCTCCTGCAGGCAACCAATGTGTGTGTGTGTATATAAATTTGTGTTGTGTGTGTGTAATATTCAGAAAGAGAGGGAAAGAGAGAGCGAGGGAAGGAGAAATCCTCTGGCATCCTCTGTTATTTTACCCACACGACGCCACTGGTTCTGGGGGGTCCGGTGGTCCGGGGGTGGGGGGGTGGAAATGTCTAATGTCTTTTGTGGTGTTTGTGTTGTTTTTATTTTGTCTCTGTATTTATTATTATTTTTGTTATCGTTGTTGTAGTTAACACACTCCCGGCCAACCACGGACATGTCCGTGTTTCGGATCCAACGGTTGAGGGCCAACCACAGACATATCCGTGGTGGCTAGGTTGTTTTGGCTTTTATTCCATTTTAATAACCTACTCAATGTCACCGAGCCGCACTGCAGATTTACTCTACTCTTGGAATTCGGAAAAGTGCATTACCGGCCAGATCCTCGTAGGGGGGCTGTCTCGATAATGCAGTGTTCCCTGTGGCAGAAGGGTGTTTTTTTAATTTTTTTATCTTGAATGGACTTTCCTGTTAGGCTGAAGCTATGCGTGTAGCATGTAGCATGGAATACGTTTTGGGGCACTGAATTCAGTGTGCAGTAAAGGAATATATCATCAGCCAATGGACATATCGATCTACCAGATGGCAATCGATAACTGGGACATTCTTTTTGCAGTCCAACCGGCCCACGGTAAGAGCTTTTTCACGTAAATTACAGCCCAATCTGGCCTTGCTCTCATATCCAACCAGCCGATCAGCGAATACGGCTACTGAGGCTAATGCCGTTATTGGTAATCAATAATCATAAACGACGTCGTCGTCGTCGTCCCCCCCCCTTTCATGCATTCATGGTGGACCATGATACCGACAATATGCATTTTGATTTTTAGCTCTAGCTTCTGTAGTGTGATGATTCGGTGTTGGTGTGGACCCAATAGCAATCACAGGAACGAGGAAGAGAGACAGGCAGGACACAACGGGGTGTAGTTGACAAAAGGCTTCACTTGTTCTTTCACAAGGCTTAAACTACAAATCACGAAAGAAAACCTCAGCAGGGCTGGGACAGAACATAATATGAAAACCCGATATACAGGGTACAAACGTGGAGAGCAGGATAACAAAGATATGACAAGATAACGAACCGACAGGGGAGTAACAGGAAAGGACAGAATATATAGGGAGACTAATTACTAACAAGACACACCCGGACAGTCACACAGGTAGACAAACAATGACATCAATATATAACATGACAGGACTGAATAACAACAATACATACAAATACAAGAGACAACACACTAGACCAGACCGGGAAACAGAGTGGGCAACATAGACAAGAATACATTAAACATTAAAGACATTTGGAGGATACACATATGGAATGCTATTAACAGTAGGGGGAGTAGTGGGAAAACTCCACTAGAGGGGGCTGCAGGTCAAGCTCTCTGGACTGGAGGGGGAATGTGGCCAGGCTGGGGAGCTGGAGGAGGAATGGGACCAGCCTGGGCAAACGGATCCTGACATGTAGGGCCGAAACGCCATTCGATTTAACGTTATTAGCTTAGCACCCTTTATCTCGTTTTGCAGGAAATATAGCATATAGACCAGGGGTGGCCAACCCGCGGCTCGCGAGCCGCATGCGGCTCTTTGCCCATCAATGTGCGGCTCTTCCATCCATAAAAAAAAATTAAAAAAAATATTTTAAAACGATTTTTTTTTTTTCCTTTTTTTTTTTTTTTTTTTTTATGTCACTCATTCCACAAGGACGTAGAATAAACATTTACAAAAAATTTTTAAATGGACCATTTGCATGTTCTTGGTATCTGAATCTAGGGACATATATGGATCAGTGTCAGAAATAGTGTGTCTGTTACTAGGCTTGAGTAAATTGTAATGAACCAAAGGAGAATATCAATTCTATTTAAAAAAGAATTATCTTTGACTGTGAATAACACCATGCTAAAATTGACCAGACCTGAAAAATCTAAGCAAATGAATAAAGGGAAGATGATTAAACAGAAGGTTTTGTAGATACAGTACTGAATTCTGCCATCTTTTTTATAATGTAAATTTCTCCACCATTTTTCATCATATTGCAACACCGTTTTTTGCAAGACGTTCACAGAAAGGTAGAGAAACTAACTGCGTTCCGTTTTATGGCAATAACGTTCAGGTTTGTGGGAGATAATCCCAAAAAAAAGTGAAATTAAAAAGTAAATTCAGAAGTCAGATGATTGACAGGGGCTGGTGTGAGCTGGGTAGGGTAGTTTTTCTAAATTTTAAAGCCCTGAGTCTCTTCCTTCAAAAGACTACACTCACTTTTGGATGTGCCACTTCCTCCTGTCAATATGCGCCGGTTTCCGACTCAATGCCCTGAGATTTCTATAATCTTATATTTCACTAATAACAGTTAAAATAATTGGTAAACAAACGTAATGCTGAAAATATACACTTTTACTGTATATCTTGGGCTTAAGAGGTTAACCCTGTGAGGCCCAAATTAAAAAGACATTAGCAACTTCAGAGGCCAGAGGGTGGGACATATAAACACATTTACTATCAAATAGCATTGTGAGGCTGAACAACAGGACCAATTGACTATACATGTGCTTAAAGGGGAACTATCTTATGAATGGCCTTTTTCAGTGTTTACCATTGTTTCTTAGCTATGTGGACTTATATTAATAGGATCTATGTCTCTAATTCTCATATTGGCACATTCTTCCAATTCTCCTCTCACAATATTCACCCTCACTGAACTGAGTCATCTGAAAATGTGCATATCTGTGATGTCAGAGATTTCTCAGCTGCATAATAATGTGGCAGTTGATGTGGCAGTTGGCACCAGGCCACACAGTGGTTGGAGCCCAGCCTCAAAACGGCTTAAGATCTTGAGTTAGAAAAATGCGGTTTTTAATACTTGATTAGAAATACAAAACAATGCATTTAAAAAAAAAAAAAAAAACTAGGTGTTCCATAGACTCACAGGAATTGTGTAAAAGTGCCCAAATAGTGAAAGAAATAGTAAAACAGTTCCCCTTTAACATTTTTTAAATAAACATTATTTTTTTAAATGGCTAAAAGTGATTTTGTAATTTTGCAACCGTGGGTCTCACAGGGTACTTTTAACCCTGTGAGGCCCAAATAAAAAAGACATTAGCAACTTCAGAGGCCAGAGGGTGAGACCTATAAACACATGAAGGGTGCCGTGACTGAAAAAAAAGGTTGAGAAACGCTGGTATATGGTGTGGCTCTTTGTGGTACCACAGTAATTTTTGTGGCTCTTAGTCTCTGACTGGTTGGCCACCCCTGATATAGACCAATCCCATATAACACTTATATTCACGAGGCTATAAAATGGGAACGTATTGATGAAAAAATTATTAATTTAAGCCATTTTGAAGGGACGGTTTACAGGTCGGCAATAGGCGGCCCGCGGCCCGCCAGCAATAATATCTCGCCCCTCAGATTATATAAAATAAATAAAAAAATAAATTAAAAAAAATAAAAATTATCAGACCAACTAGGCTAGGCTATATGTTAGCTATAATGTCCAAATAGAAAAACTACCACCACCTAAAGAATGCTTATTATACTTTGTTTTATCCATGTTGAGAGTGAATAACAGGTATAGGCAGCGAGGTGCAATGTAGCGCTTGCTCAACATGAAAAAAGTCGGTGGACAGCGCCTGGTGCTGAAATAACAAACAAGCCACACCACATGTGTGGTGTGAAATTAAAACACCAATTCAGTAAGTCATTCAAACTTTATCTTTACTTTATATGACTGTGACGGCACCACACATGTGAACAGTAACAATGCAATTAAACTGAAGTCAAATCAGAGCAAAAAAAGCTGAATCTGCTTCAAGAAGATGCGCTACATTAGGTATATAAGGAATTACAGAGACATTTATTGACTAAATAAAAAATACAATTAGGCTTTTAACCCTCTAAAGCCGGGCGCAACACTAGACATGTTTTGTAAAACATTAAATGTCTTTGGATTTGTTTGTGATAAAGACTTGCTTTATTGTATCGGAATCGATTGTCATCTCAAAATTTTGTGCATCTCTCAGAGAATGCGCGGATGTAAAGCATAGAATCTTGAAATATCTAGATTGGTTGTTTTCCCTGGACTGCATCTAATCCGCTGTATCTATCCATTTATCATAATATCTATGGCTGTCACTATAGCCAATGGAAATGCTAGAAATGGTCACATGGACTGGGAGAACCAATAGAAAATTCCTATTGTTTCTCAATAGTCCAGTGCGCTCCACAGAAAGGGCTGTCAGATAGACGCATTGGTTGCGCGTAATGTAAGATAGACCAATAAGAGAGAGGCGCTTGTCTCTGGTTTTATAATACAATGGCTTGGAAAAATGTTGCCCTCTGCCAAACTTAATTGCCTACCCCTGGTTTATAGTGTCAATTGACAATGAGAATGGACAGATAGCAATAATATAAAGTATAGATTTAGCTCTACAAACAGCCTCATGCACAATGAAACCTTATTATGATAAGCTGGCCTTATAGAGTGGGTCCGTCTAATACCTGTGGCCGTCAATGTGTTAATATTATTGAAGTATTGTCTTGTTGTGTCTTTATGTATTATTGTATTATTGTTTTTTTTTATCTACTTTTTCTCCCATTTTCAATTTTTCTCCCATCCCAATTTCGTATCGTCCAGTTCTACCCTCCCCTGTCTCGAACGCTGTTAGGCCATGCCTCCCACAAGCCGGCTCTAATGTGGACGAAGCCATCCATTGCACGAGTCCCCTCCGGTACTCGAGGTAGCAGCCGTCGCATCTTTTCACCTGCACAGCGCGATCTTTCAGCGTCGGAGGTCTGCGTTTGGAGGGCACGCCGCCCCTGTCGCTTCCTGATTCTACTGCGCAGGGGCACCAACCGACTTGTAGGAGTCGCTGTCCACAACGTCCGATCCCCACCCATCAGCTTCCCACCCCCTAATACTGCCAAATGTATTAGTATGAACGACCAGCCAAGCTGAAGCAATGTGGAGAGCTGGGCTCGAACCCAGCGTCTCCTGCATTAGTGGTGAGCGCCTTGCCCACTGCACCACCTAGCCGCCCATTATTGTATTATTGTATTGTGTTTTGTTTGTTTTGAAAAAAGGAAAATAAAAAAAGATTTGATAAAAATAAAGAGAGGTGATAAGTCAGGGTGGGAACCGAGAGCTTAGTCTAGTTTTTATTCAATTTCTTTTTCTTTTTTGTTTTAAAGGTGGGTCTTTATTGACGATGGAGAGTAAGGACGTCCTGAAGGGATCCAGAGCTGTAGTTCCATCTGGAATAGAATAAGTGTTGTGAATATCACTACGAAATAGATCGTTTAAAAAGGCGTGTTCGTTAGACAGACACACACACGCTCGCACGCACACACGCACACACACACACACATACATACACACGTCAAATATGTGTATGACACCAAACATTCCATGCCGCACGCAAACCCAGTTGTTCTTCTAGCAGCCAGTGAGAAGTGCAACGCCTTTTGTTCTCCAACCAAAAGATAATTTAAAACCTCATGGAAATAATAATAAAATACTGTCTGTAGACTGAGAGAGAGAGGTGGGGGTGGGGAGGGAGAGATGGGAGAGAGAGAGAGGGGGTGAGGGGGGGGGGGGGTGATGAAGAGGGGGAGGGAGAGATAAAGAGTGAAATAGAGAGATGTAGAGTGGGAGAAAGAGAGAGATGGATAGGGGAGAGAGATGGAGAGGGGAATTGGAGAAAGAAAGAGAGAGAGAGAAAGAAAGTGGAGAGAGAGGGAGAGCGAAACAGACAGATAAGATAAAGAGAGTAGAGAGGAAGGAGTAGATGGGGAATGGGGGAAGGAGAGAGATAGGTAGAGGGAGGGAAAGAAAGAAAGAAAGAAAGAAAGAAAGAAAGAAAGAAAGAAAGAAAGAAAGAAAGAAAGAAAGAAAGAAAGAAAGAAAGAAAGAAAGAAAGAAAGAAAGAAAGAAAGAAAGAAAGAAAGAAAGAAAGAAGAAGCGAGCAATGGAGCAATGGAGCAATGGAGAAATGGTTGAGAAAGAGAACAAAAAAGATTACAGTACATTTAAGACACAGAGAGAGAGAGAGAGAGAGAGAGAGAGAGAGAGAGAGAGAGAGAGAGAGAGAGAGAGAGAGAGAGAGAGAGAGAGAGAGAGAGAGAGGAGAGAGAGAGAGAGAGAGAGAGAGAGAAAGAGAGAAAGAGAGAGAGAGAACAATTTTTTCCTTGTTCAAAATGTTTTCTTTGTAGTCAGTCAGCGGTTTTGGGGGGGGGGGGGGGGGGAAATACCCCGGGACGAGCCAAACTCATTTAACATAGGATCACAACCCAAGAGAACTGAACCAGAACACCACACACACACACACACACACACACACACACACACACACACACACACACACACACACACACCAGAACAAGACTCGGGGAGGATTAAAAGGTCCGACAACACAGAGACGATTGTCTTTCCTTCTCTCTTCTTCTCTCTCCTCCTCCTCCTCCTCCTCCTCCTCCTCTCCTCTTCTTCTCCTCTTTTCTTCTGAAGATCCGGAGAAATATGGCTGAGATCCCATTGCAATTTTCTGTCAGTGGGGCGTCAAAGTTTAAACAATTCGGCAGAGATTTAGACGAGAATGCTGGCCAATCAACCATGTGAGAGTGTGACGCTACCATGAAACAGATACGCACACGTCGCTGCTCCATTTTGTGGTTCACTCGTAAATAACTTCTTATATAAACGCGCCAGTTAGTTGACTAAGAACAAATTCTTGATTAAAGGCCCAATCCTTGATTCAAATTGTGAACCAAATGTACCCTTCACCCCGCAGCCGAAGACAAAAGGGGGAGACATGTTACACTAGTTCTGATTGGCCACTCGGCATGCAGCTCCACTGGAGCAGTTAAGGGATTGGTGCCTTGCTCGAGGGCACCTTGGCAGTATTTGTTGTGGGGAGGGGCCACACTCGTTCACTACATCTCAACCCAGACTCAACTCTTCTCTGGTGCTAAGTAGAACCTCTGCATCTCAACCCAAACTCAACTCTTCTCTGGTGCTAAGTAGAACCTCTGCATCTCAACCCAAACTCTTCCCTGGTGCTAAGTAGAACCTCTGCATCTCAACCCAAACTCAACTCTTCCCTGGTGCTAAGTAGAACCTCTGCATCTCAACCCAAACTCAACTCTTCCCTGGTGCTAGGGTTCAGGGGTGTAGTGGTTAACACTGTCGCCTCACAGCAAGAAGGTCCAGGTTTCCATGCTGCCAGGTACCCAGGTGGGGTATCTCCCAGGCCTTTCTGTGTGGAGTTTGCATGTTCTCCCCGTGCTCGCAAGGGTTTCCCCCCCGATAAGATAAACCCAATGGAAAAACATGCACAACAACAGATCGCTAACGCTGTGGCGTCCTTGACGAAGACGGGCAGGAGCACTTGGATTGGTCCCCTGGCGCGGCTCACGTTGACGCCCTATCTGCTCCCGGCTGCCCTTGGGGGGGAAGGACGACGGGATGGGTTAATCGCAGAGACGAATCGCATCGGCGATCCTACAGAGACAATGCATGCGTGTGTGTTCCGGTGTGTGTGTGTGTGTGTGTGTGTGTGTGTGTGTGTGTGTGTGTGTGTGTGTGTGTGTGTGTGTGTGTGTGTGTGTTGAGGATAATTGCATGCCAATTAAAGACCTCTGAGCAGGTCCTGCATTATTATTATTATTATTATTATTATTATTATTATTATTATTATTATTATTATTATTATTATTATTATTATTATTATTATTATTATTATTATATCACTAAATGGCCAAGCTGCAAAGTAGATCACTACATCTTCGAAAATCTATTTCACAATTTTATATCTGTTTTAGGTTAGGGTTATGGTAATGGTTAGGTTAAGGTAAGGGTTACAGTAAAGGTTGAGGTAAGGGTTAAGGTATTGTTAGGTTAAAGTAAGGGTTAAGGTAATGGTTAAGGTAACCTGTTCCACCCCTCAGGGTCGGTACCGACCCCAAAATGACATTATGATCATAGATCCATATTTTTCAGAGTGATTTTAAATCAAACGTTTTCAAGTATTAACATCACTAACATGTCACAAAAGCATGTAGAATGTATATTATCATCAATACGTTAGTTTAGCAATAGGTTAAAAGTGTCATTATATAGTTTTAAGTTTTCGATTTGGAATCGTCTATCCAAGCCGGGAACGGAAATGGAAATTTTTAACCATGGAACCAGGAATTGTTGTCTTTTTGCGGCCATTTTGTAGAGGGCATTCATACCTGTCAACCAGCGGCGTTATTTTTTTTCCTAGCCGCATTTCTGGCAGACGCTCTCTGATTGGCCACTGACTGACGCTCTCTGATTGGCCACTGACATGTTTGCCCAATCGCGTGACAAGCTGTGTCTTTGCCCATTTCCGCGTCGAACAGCCTGCAAACTACCTGGCGTTCTATCGCCATGCTCTAAGACAAACTCTAACCTTAACCAACTTCGAATGAGTGCCTAAGCTTAACCAGTGTAGGAACAGGCCAATCAGAGAGCGTCTTGCCAGAAATGCGTCTAGGAAAAAAAATAACGCCGACCAGCGTTGGAATTTTTCCGATCTACACTTCCTGTCACATACTATGGTGGTTCAAAGTTCAGCGTTCTGAATGAATCATATCAATAATTGTTATGATTCGCGATAATAAGCCACAAAAGGTAACGTTTTTGACAAATATTGAAACGCAGTTAGTTTCTCCTCCCTATTGTTAACATGTAGGAACAATTAGATCTGAAATTAGTTTCAAAACGGTTGCACTGTGGGGAAAATAAAAAAGTACAGTAGATTACAGTAGATTTCATTATCTGTTCTTATGCACGCCTGGTGATACTAATTCCAAATTGAACTCGGGCCTTTGAAAGATAATATATATATAAATGTGCGAATTGGCTATAATAAGGTAATGTATAAGCATCTATTCTATATTCTATAATAATATTTCAAATTGCATTGGTCCGGATGGGAGAATTCAGTACTGTATCTACAGAACCTTCGGTTTTATCATCTTCCCTTTATTAATTTCCTTCGATTTTTTTGTACCCATGATCTCAAGAGGGTACTGAACAACATCAGTGGCAGTTTTTTAAGTTTGGTCATTATTATCATGGTGTTATTCACTGTCAAAGATGCAAAGAAAAATCATAATTCATATTCTCCTTTGTTTCATCACAATTTAAGCAAGCCTAGTAATAGACACAATATTTCTGACACTGTGAATACATTCCCTGAGGTCCATAGATGTCCCTAGATACCAAGAATATGCAAATAGCCCTTGTAGAAGTGGAGCAATATTCCATTTACCTAGGTATATATTTTATGCGGATTTTCACATCGTGTGGAACAGGTAAGGTTTAAGGAAAAAGGGTTATGGTAATGTTAGGTTAATGTAAGGGTTAAGGTAAGGGTCAGGTTAAGGTAATAGTTAACGTAAATGGTAAATGGTGGGGGGTATCCTTGAAGGAGAGAGGAGAAGACAACGCCGGTTAGCAAAAGATAAAGACGAAACAAAACACTGGGGGAAAAACAAATTAATAAAACCGGGTTAGTCCAAGACACGAGGAATGCTAATGTTAAGATTTGTAAATAGGCTTCTTGGTAAAACTAACCAGTGATCAGTACAAACAAGCACTGAACGACGGGCTGTCGGGCTCTTTATGCTGCCGGTGCTTCTCCCTCCGCGTGCGTCCGTCCCCGCGTGCACCCAGCTGCTCCCAATCGCGTCTGATTAGACTCGATGAGTTGGGACGAGGTGGGAGTCACAACAAAATGTTTTTTACTGTATATTTTATATTAGAATGTAATATATACATAACATAGGAAATGTATATCCCGGACCGTATTTTATTCTTAGGCTTAATTTTTATTCTTATTCGTGACTTTGTTTTTGTCTACCTAAATGTTTACTGTTTACTGTGAGCGATTTGTAGTGCCAAATTTCCCTCGGGATGAATAAAGTATTTCTATTCTATAAAAAAAATATTGTTTAAATAGTACTTTATCGTATACTATAGTGTGACTATGGTATGCTCCCACAAACATGAAGAAGAGCATGTCCGCGAAATGTCACATGTGGTGTTAATATAAATAAATGTTTATGGGAGTGGAGCCGAGAGTGTGGAATCTAGCTTTCATTTTAATTTGTCAGTATTGTTCCAGTATTTGTTTGTTCAGCACAGAGCATTTCATAGTTTGAATGTGCCTGCTCTTGTACCCTTTATTACATGAACCCTTGTGTGGCATTAGTTACTCACCCAATGTGCACAGGTCTGGTGGACCCACAACGTTATTGGAATTTTAAAACAATAAATGTATGTAATTATATGTAAATGTATGCAAAAATATTGAACAGATATTTATCTCAATTACAAGCAATATAGACAGCATATATGGTTAATATTTGCCATTTACCTCTGGTAGATCACATTAATCAATAAAGTTTTTTTTTTTTTTCTCTAAACATTGAAAATGGGTCCCACAGAGCCGAACACCATATGGTTAAACCCAGGGGCAAGGAATTATGGGCCCTGTGCACATGATGTATCTTCCTCCCCATCTGCGACTCAAACTAATTCATTGACTTAACACAGATCTCCAGGCACATCCAGAGTGGAAATAGAGGCAGCACTGTTATTATTCAATTTATTTTTTTAAATCTGTCATAAAAGGGCAATTTTGCTTAAAGCGCAATAGCCTGCACAAGAAACCCCCCTTTTTTGAACTTCCAAATCAAACCTTTTAGTCCAGAGCCTTTGAGGGCCCTCTCCAAGCTTGGGGCGCTGGGTAGTTCACCACACACCACCCACCCCCACCCAATTGCTCCATGCTCCTACACTTTGGCTTTTGGCCGTGCATAACAGAGAATAACAGATAAACACGTGATCTTAGAAATATCTTTATTTAAAGTATCTTAAAAAGAGTTGAAAAAAAACACAAAAGCGAATCTTTACAGACATGAGTACAAAAAACTAAAAGATTCCTGTCACACAGTTTTATAAGTATAACAATGACACTCTGAGAGAGAAAAAGAAATCCTGGTTTTAATTTGCCTTGTTATACAACTGCTGAGAAAATGTTTTTTTTTCTTCTTCTTCTGAGATAATTATTACCAAAAGTCCTAGACTTAAAACTGGGCCAACATGCAGCGGCTGCGATGCTTGTGTTCCTGGTGAATTAATGATGAAACACAACCCTGTTTGATGTAATTGGAAAAGGAATGTCAGATGAGCTCTTAAGTCTTTTTAAACTCGTCAGATGAACTCGTAAAATTCACATTTTATTACACAGTCAAAAGCACTGGGACACTTAGTGGAAAGTTGATCTTCTATTATTTTTTTTTGCTGTTTTGTCATACTTTCAAAAATGGTTCGACAGTCAAACCCAATAAAGACCGTTAATTAAATCGCTGACATGCCAGTCTATTTTGACTCTTGACTTTTTTCATTTTATTTCACGTGAAATCTGTATTAAACTGACAAGGAGGTTCACTGTCCCAATACTTCCCTCTATTGACCGTATATATGATGAAAAAAGAAAATATTAAAAGAAAAGAGCACCTATATTTAAAATATGAATATGAAATATGAAAAATATACAACATATCTTCATAAGTATAGTGGTCCTTCTATATATACAGTTAATCGTTTTCAAATCCAGTGCAAATAGAACAATCAGGTCTACTTCATATACATTTTTTATTTTTATTTTTAAATCTATCTTCATAAACAAACAATAACAAAATGCATTGTAGCTACATGTAGGTGTATATACAGTGAATGGGTATATATCAAATACAACAGTCCTAATTGATGTTGTAGTGCTATGTTCTGGAGGTGGGGGGCACGCCTAACTGTGAGAGTAGACAGTGAGCTGAAGTCATTGTGCCAATGTAATGAAAGTAATAATACTGAAATTAATCTATTTGTCTTTTCTTTTTCCTCACCAATTGTATTTCGCCAATTGCATTTCAGTTAATAGGATAAAGTTTGTCCTACATCGGTGGTTTCCAGTGGTCCTTTGTGAGGGCCCCAGGGGGTCCCCAGACCTCATTTCGGAACTGCTGCCATAAAACAATCTTTGTCCCCATTAACTTCAAATAGAATTATCAGTAGCGTTAGATGTTAGAGAAGGAACTATTCAACAGGATCCCAATGAGAAATGTCACCCCGGGATCCAGGCCAATTAACACCACAGACCCACCAGGAGTTGTGAAATATTTTGGGTGCCATCCCATTTTATTTTTTATTGATTTCTTTAAATAAAAACAGGTCTCGGCGCTGTGGTGCTTTTTTGAAAGCTCGGCCCAGCTCTGCAGAATGTCCAGAGAGTTTGTGTGAGACACCAGAGATCTCGTCTGGGTCTTGGTGGTTTTGGACCAGAGACTAACGTTGCAACTGATTCAGGTCTTTCATCAGGATCCATCCATACTGTATCCATTTATCCACGTGTTGCCTCAAAAGAAAAAGAAAATAAATCACAAATCCCATCAAGATGAAAAGTAACCTGATCCTGAGATTTACCAGATGAAGTGAGCATGTCTAGGATATTTTAGATTTAGAAAATGATTTCAAACGAATTGAGCTACTTGAGATGTGCTTGCCTCAGACAGCTTCTAAAGTGGTAACATCATCCAGATTAGTGCAAATCAAACATCTCTTTCCTTACACCCCCCCCCCCCCCCCCCCCCCCCCCCACCCACCCAATTGTCTGGAATGTCGTCTATGTTTCATCCAGGTCTGGGAGCCATGCACAGGAAGAATTCTGCCAATTTGTGTTGTGTAAACCACATTGCCGGCCCCTCCAGAGCCAAGAAATGTTGGCTGCAAAATATGCAACAATGCCCTTCACAACATCCCCATGCTGAGATGTCTGACATTACAAGCCGTACTTGGTGACAGCTGTGGAGCAGGACTGTGAGGCTGCTGCTCTGAAAACTGTAACGGGCCAATGTCTATCTACAGCGCTGCGTCTAGCGGGTGATGTTGCGCGCTATGGCGTAGCCTACAGAACTACTTTCAGTAATATGAGAGAGGGCTGCTTCCCCATAACATTACCACTACTGCTACAGTTACTACTACTACTGATGCTGCTACAAAAGGGGCTTTGGATTACATTAACATGTTTGGGATGAGGCCATGGTGATTCCAAGGAGTATAAAGGGATAGGCAGGAGGTACGAGGGAGGGGTGGAGGTGGTACGAGGGAGGGGTGGAGGTGGTACGAGGGAGGGGTGGACTTGGTACGAGGGAGGGGTGGACTTGGTACGAGGCGTGTACAGAGAGATGAGACGAGATGTTGTAGGTGAGAGCACCTAGCCAGTGATACAGGCACTATAATACACAGCACTACTGGCATCAGAGAGGGCAGATATTAGGGGACTACTCCCTTCCTCACACCCACTACTACTAATAACAACGGTACTACCATCTCTACTAATATTACTACCACCGCCGCTGATACCATTACGCCCACCCAGAACTTTGCACCCTCCACTGATACCATAGACAGACTCTCCGCGGGCCCGGCCGGTGGTGAGGTACTGGTCAAACTCGTGTCTGTCCACCTCGGACCAGAACTCGGCGGAGGGAGGGCCTAAGTGACCGGACGACTCCGAGTTGGACGGGTCTAAGTGTGTGGGGTGAAGGAGAGACGGTCGAGGGATGGAGGAGGAGGAGGATGTCTCTGGGGGAGGAGAAAGCTGCCCCAGGTGGGTAGGGGTGAAATGGGCAGGGGTATGGTCATTGCTCCCATATAATTGGCTGTAGTAGCTAGCAGGGGCAGTTTGGTGGGATTTGATTGGCTCAGAGAGACTGACGGGCGGCTGTGAGTAGGAAGTGATTGTAGATTCAGGGG
>NC_140181.1:29202956-29261250 GCF_963971535.1 Notolepis coatsorum
TTCTTCCTCTTTGAAGGAACACAGCAACATTATGTGAAATGCGCCTTACCATCTTCTCCAGAGTCAGCCAAGAAGATAGATACCAATTTCCTCTCTGTGCATTCAGTATAAATCTATCTGGCTGCAAGCTAGCCTAGTTTAGCACAAATTAATGGAAGCGGATACGGACCACTAGCCTTGCTTAAAACTCCAGAGATTTTGGCATTTTCTCCCATAATTTTGGCATGCCCCTTTAAGTCTTGTAGAATGATGAATGTTGAACCCTAACACAACATTTTAAACGTTGAATTCGTGAAAAATGCTTGCGTCTATCTTTTATGTTTTCACTTGGATTGAAAGTTGGATTTTTATTTATTTAATTTATGTATTTATTTTGTATTCCATTACGTGCTACGCAGTCTAACTTTCATGACGCTATGAAACCCTTTCAATTTCAAACCCATTAAACAATCCAAAACCCATGGGCTTAATCAGAAAATGTGTCTGTTTTTCTGAATTATGCTTGAATGCGGTCTTTAATGTGCTGAGTAGGCTACTTTTCATGATCTTATGAACACATTCAAAGTTCATTGTATAATTCCCAAAAGGCAATGGCCAATTTGAACATAGGGCTGTTTTTTATTCTGAAGCTGGAGGGTATTGGTGGAAAAATCTACATTGCTTCTCCTATCTTCTACTTTCCTATTGTCTACTCCTCTCTCTCTCTCTCTCTCTCTCTCTCTCTCTCTCTCTCTCTCTCTCTCTCTCCTCTCTCTCTCTCTCTCTCTCTCTCTCTATTTCACTTATTTCAGAATGTTTGTCTCTCTTACCTTGTATATCTCCCTCTCTTTCTGTATTCTCTCTCAAATTCTAATTCTTCTTCCTATGTTGCCAAAGCAACACAATAAACATCAAACAACAATCAAAGAATACAATTAAATAAATGAATCCATAGAATAGAATTAAGGCAGAAAGAGGAATTATCTCTCTCTCTCACACTCTCTCTCTCTCTCTGGTTTCCTGAACTGTGGATTGGGATATAGAATGATGAGTCACAGGGCTTCCTCTGTTGGGTCCCTGCATAACACCAACAACGGTATAATGAGCCATGGATCTAACAGTAAGCATGACTGATTTAGTGCTGCAAAAGCTTTGAGAACCAGTGGCTTGTGGGTTTAGTTTAGGTTTTCTCTGGAGGTCGGGGTTACTTTGTGTCTCTTCACCAGGGGCCAAGGAGGAGACATTACATTTATCTAAGGCCTTGTTTACATTCACAGAAATGATTCATATCCAGCCTCATGGATATACTAGTGGTTGCACTCGGGTTTTGGCCTTAACATTACGTTTTGTAAACGTGGAGCGACAGAGGAATGGTCTGAAGCGCGAGTAAACAAGTCTGGAGCTTGGCATCTTATTACCACGGCGATGACATGAAACCGTCTCCGAAACATAAATTCAAAAAAAGTTATAGGACTATTTCATTTCTTTTTTTTATATATAATTTTTTACCATTTTTACAGCTTTATTAGTCACGCAGGACCGACAGAGGAGAGGGCGAACGGGAGGAGATGTGGGGGAGACATGCGACAAATAACGACGGGAGCTGGGATCGAACCCGGGTCGGCCACGTAGGTGCGCGAGGCGAGGCACTATGGTATGCGCCACGAGGGCGCCCGACTATTTCATTTCTGTTGAACAGCGATGGTCCTGTCAGGAGACAAAGCACAATACTTTAGATCAGGGCTATTCAACTAAATTGTTCAGGGGGCCACATTGTCAGAAACCCAAGGGGCCAGGGGCCGGAGTGCCACGGCGCCTCCCCGTGCTATGAATATATGTACACTTGACACAACACGCAACCACATTTTCACAACTTTTATTTAACTACATTGCAAAAGTAGTATACTTTTCAAAAAAAGTGCTTCATTTATGTGCCACATCTGCAACATCTCCTGCAAAAAGTGCTTCATTTATGACTGTGCAACAACTGCAACATCTCCTCTTCAACATTTCAATATAAAAATTAAATAAAAAACAAACAAGTGCATGATGTGCATCTGAACATTCTAACATCAACACTTGAACAAAAAAACACGTTTATAGTGCAGCTGAGCTTATGAAAAAGTGCTTCATGTCTGTGCAACAACAGCAAATCACAGCATCTTATTAGCACTTATTGTCCACTCTTAACTCTCAAACATCAGGGGGGTGGGGGGCAGACAGGCCTAGCCTACATACACACATCTAATGAGAGCGATTGCACTTCTTTGACTGGGCAATGGCAGAGAAAGAGGGTTCATAGGAAGTGAGGGCTACCCGCAAACAGTGATGCAAATGCTCATTTGTCAAGGAGGCACGGTTGCTTGTTTTAATGGCATTCATGTGAGAGAAACTGGATTCACAGGTGTATGTTGAGCCAAACATTGTTAGCACAGATATTGCCAGCGTTTTTATTTTGGGGAATGTCTTGACATGAATACACTTTATCCAAAATGTTGTGGTGGATTCATTCTCAAGTGCCTGCTTCAGAGCAGATGATGCTTGCATGTCAATTATTTCAAGTTGCAGGAGACCTTCATCAATGTGAAGTGATGCAAGGAACTCTTGTCCTTTTGTGGAAATAGCAGCTACATTGGCAAATGGGTTGCTCACAAAATGCATCAATTCTCTGGACATGTCAAATTCATCAAATCGACTTGCAAAGTTTTCCCTCAATTTATCAATGAAATCTGTCATTAATTGAGTGACTTTTGGCTCAATTGTGCGTGTTAACGTTGACATGAAAAGAAAAAAGTAAAAAAAAAAATAAAAATTATATATATATTTTTTTATTATTATCATGTAATCTTTGGCGGGCCGGTCAGAATCATCCGGCCCGCGGGCCGCCAGTTGAATAGCCCTGCTTTAGATGGTACAAATCCACTGCTCCAGGGTGTGGGTGTTTACAGGGATTGGTGGTAAAACTGCTATACCCTCTCCATCACATCATGTAGGCAAATATGGATTCATCTTGTGGATTTAGTTTACTTATCTATACTATCTTATTTAAGCAACGGTTAGTTCCAACCAAGTTGGTGAACCAAGTCATTTGATTGGACAAGAGGCATTCCATGAGTGCTGACATTCAGTATAACAGCACTGGTACTTTTAATTATATGTATCACTCCATCGCACAGGTGTTCTGTTAATAACCGGTAATTAGGGTATTAATAGTCGTTAACCAACATTAACTAGGTGATATTGCTCGTCCAGATGAATGTACATAATACAAAGTAGTAGTAGTAGTAGTAGTAGTAACATGTGTAGACCTATACAAAGTAGTAGTAGTAGTAGTGTAGTAACATGTGACCTATACAAAGTAGTAGTAGTAGTAGTAGTAGTAGTAGTAGTAGTAGTAGTAGTAGTAGTAGTAGTAGTAGTAGTAGTAGTAGTAGTAGTAGTAGTAGTAGTAGTTGTTGTGAAGGATCAGATTAAACCGAATATGTATATTTATTTATATATATATATTTAATTGTATTTGTATATCGTTTGATATCCCCTGTATATTCCTTGTACAATATGCATTGAATATCCCCGTTTCTACTAAACAGCCCATAATAGTTTCATTCTACCATTGGACTAGAACCTGGCGCCAGGTTGCCATACCCCTAGGTTCAAGTTCAATCGTGCGCCTAACATGTCGAGGCAGCCCCCGGTTCCGCGCAGTAATATGCCGGGCGAAATACGTGTGGTACTATTTGTTCATAGCGCATATATATATGACGCTCGTAAAGTAGAACTTTCTTTTAGTCCAGTTCTTTACCCTCCAACAGAGTGACAGACGCAAAAGCCTCCCCACGAAGCACGTGCGGTGTAGTAAGGCCTACTTGGCCCAGAATAGGCATTGAGATATCGTGTAGATTAATAGTTGAATGGTCATAGTTTGGCACCATACCGTCGAGTTGGACGTATTCTATTAAGCTAATAATAGTCTATTTATGTATGGTGCATCGTTCGGTTCGAGTTCTACAGTTATCAGTACCCCCATCGTTCCTGACGTTATCTGGACGCTTATCCAGGCTGGTCAGACCCCTAGTGGTGATTGCATCCGAGGAGCTCCGGGTCAAGAGCGACTGGACCTGTATATTGGATTACTCTACCCGACGACGGCGAGCCTTCCACGGCTCTTGGATTATGCTTTATGTGCTTTGATTATTCCATGGATAAAGGCCAACACTGTCGAGTGTTGGAATTACCCCCCGGAGAGGACTACAGGTGAGGCGGCGCTCTACACGTGAGGTCGCACCACGTCTCTCCGTTGTGGACCGGCAGATACCGTTCCACAGAGGGTCCAGCTGTGTTCGTCTACGGCCCGAGGTTCTGTGGGCACTGGGTCTAAGACTTTGGATTCTCCCAAGACACCGTCGGCCAGATGGGATACCGCCAGCGACTTCTCTAACCCCCCCCTCCTACTGTCTTACAACCAGCGGGACCCCCCCCCCCCCTTAGTGTATCCAGCTATAATTATTTAAGTACTATCGCTATCGTTTCCTAAATATTCCAGGTTGTATACTTACTCCCTGCGCAACCAGAGATTGGACATTCAATGTTGATTTACCTACGAATACTCATTTGCCATAAAAGTGCATACTTAACATTTCAAATCATAAATGTAATTAAGTGAATATTGTGTACACCCTTTGCTGTATTAAATATTCGATTTGGTCCATTTGTGTTGGTTCGTTTCATCAGGTGGGAAAGTGTTCATCATACTTATATCTTGTACTGGGTGGCCAGAAGTTAAAGTACATGAGGTAGTGGTATTAAATATCATATCTAACAATACAGTCAGGGAATTGTACCCCTCAGCTACAATTGGTCCTTCGAGCCGGATGGTAACTAGTGTAATATTAATATAGTGTTATTAATATCGAAATGGCCTATGATGAACACTCCACGAAACGATCCTCCTAACCTAGAACGCCCGCGGCGCAGACGACAGACACCTCAGTACTTAGAGGCTTACACTGTCAGTCAACTACCTAGCCTTCGACAAACGGTAAACGTAGTAAAAGTAGAAAGTAAAATTATGTCTGACCTTAACGACCAGGTTTCCCCGACCACAGAGGCCCTAGTAGGTCCTAATGTAACTGACCAAGCCCACGGTGGAGACCAGGAGGGAATTGACATGCCTTTACCCCCCGCCACTACTAAAGAAGTAGTCCCCGACACGCCCCGGGAGGAAGACAACCCTACAGAGAGAGAACTCTGCACGGAAGAAGAAGAGGAGAGCGCCGAGGAACTAGAGCTCCAGGACTCCCCAACGAGTACCCCCAGGAGCGGTTCACGCAGGAGCGGCTCACCTCCACTACCGCCTTCCCCCAGCGAAGCGGAGAGGATACTACAACAGGCGTTCCTCGTCAGCCTGACAGCCTCTACCGAACGCGATCGGCTCCAAGCACAGACGCTTAGCGAGCGCGAACGTCTCCAAGCCCAGGCGACCAGCGAGCGCGAACACCTCCAAGCACAGCAACGGAGCGAAGAACAGCGCACAAGTCTGGAGATGAGACGCTTCCAGATGGAAGAGAATATGGCAAGAGACCGCGCCGACGCCCAGCGCACCGCTGCCGGTGCCCAAAGAGACGCAGAGCGCGACAGACTACAAGCGCAACTAATAGAGCAGCTGATCAAAAGGACAACTCCCTCTCCCTCCGCCAGGGGCTCAAGGAACTCGTCGAGACAGCAGTCAAGAGCAGCGTCACGGCAACGAGCAAGCGACCCTGAACTTGACCAACAGACCGAGTCTAGACCCCCCGCAGACCCCCTTCCCATACCGGTCCAAGCGAGACCCAGCTACAAGGAAGGAGCGGCCTACACTGCGGAGAAGCTAAATAAACGATTACAAGATCTGGAAGATTTGATAGAAGAAGAAGAGGGAGAAGAGGAGAACCAAGCCCGACGACAGCACAGTACTCCACCGGACCAGGAGGTCCCATACAGTCCAGGCTATACCCCCGCGGCGCTGCGCTACAGACCCCCGACTCTATTTACGGGTGAGCACGACGCACGACCAGCCCCGAGGAACAGTACCTGGACCAGCGGGCCAGGGTACCCTGCCAGTACCAGCCCACAGCGAGGCGCAAGAGGGGACTCGCCCAGGAGGTCTCTCCCCCAACGCTCGCCGATGTATTCGCCATCCACGGCGTCATACAACGCCACGCCATCAATCCCAGACTTCGCCTATGAGAGTCGAGCACAGTACACGGAGCTCCGGATGTGCTTAGAGACAATGCTGGCGAATGTCATTGATGAACGCCACAAGTATGCAATATTATTGAAGCACCTGAAAGTACAGCGAGCACACAATATAGCGCTAGCCTATGCTACCTCCTCGACCCCATACACAGCGGCCCTTGCAGCGCTGGATCAAAGATATGGACGTATATGGGATTACGTAATCCAGGAGATAAGGCATATTGACCGCCTACCCCCAGCCACAGACAATCGCTCACTAGATGACCTGTCAATCAAAGTGCAGTCCCTGGTGGGGATGCTGGGAGCTCAACGGGAGAAGGGCAGGCATGAGCTGTACGCCAACTCTAACGTTGAGAGGATTTTGGAGAAGCTGCCACCCGCAAGACAGGAGCGCTTTCGGCGGCAGAGGGACTACCGAGATCCCGACGGCCCCGAGCCATCCCTCCTTGATCTGGCCGACTTCCTGGCGAGAGAGGTCAGCAGCTTACGACTGGACACCTTCGGGCGGAGCACGCCAAGCTCCAGAGAGGGACCCAGGAGAATAAATGATGGAAGAAGATCGGTGACTGTCATGCACCAATCAGAGTCAGTACCGAGCAGTAAGAGTCACAGCACCCCCTCGAGGAAGGAGAAGTGGAAGATAGCGTGTCCCTACTGTGAGAAAGAACACTGGCTGTCACAATGTGACACATTCACAAAGATGAATGCAGAAGAAGTGAGCCAATGGATAAAGTCCAACCGGCGCTGTTATCGATGTGCGCGGCCCCACATGGCAGCCGAATGCCGCCTAAAGAAAAGGTGCAGCCGGTGCGATGGAGCCCATCTAGATATACTACACGATAGTAACGGAAGACGGCCTACACCTGCACCACGGAGCGGCACCAAGGCAAGTGTCATGTACATTGACCCCGCCAGCAGCAACGGAGCTCAAGTGCTCTTAAAGGTAGTCCGTGTGACATTGAGCTACCAGGATAAAGTCATGGACACTTACGCCGTCCTTGATGACGGGTCAGAGAAGACCCTTCTGCTCGCCTCCGCTGCGACTCAACTGGGACTGCGGGGGAGCAAGAACGAAATGACGATTCGGACAATAAGAAGAGATTTAAAGACGATAAAGGGCGAGAATGTCTCCTTCACTATCGCAGCCAACGGGCAGCCAGAGCGACAGTACAAGATCACAAATGCTTTCACCAGCCAAGAAATAGGACTCTCGCAGTACACCTACCCTGTCACCAAGTTGATGGATAAATATGTGCACCTGCGCCAATTACCTATCCCGCTCATAAACGGCGCGACCCCGACCCTGTTGATAGGCTCCGACCATGCAGAACTCATAGTCCCGATTGACCGGGTCCATACCGGTCCCCGAGGCTGTCCTGCAGCCGTCGAGACCCGCTTAGGATGGACATTACAAGGCCCCCTCGCTAAATCTCTCAACCGAACCGCAGCCACTAGCTGCTTCCACTCCCGAACGACAGAAGAAGACACCACTCTCCTGCAGCATGTCGAGAGGCTATGGACCCCAGAGACAATGCCCTTTAAGAACGAAAAGAAAGACATTCGCTCTAAAGAAGACATTTACGCCATCCACCTACTCGAGCAGGGGACAAAGAGAGTCACAGTCGGCGGAGTGATGAGATACGCAACTCCACTCCTGAGGAGAGAGGGAATGCCCCCCTTTCACGCAAAGAAAGACGCCACGGAGCGCTATCTACTGAACACAGAGCGGCGCCTAGCCAAAGACCCCGCTCAACAGAGTGTGTACCGAGCTGAGATTGAGAAGCTAATCACAGCGGGACACGTAACAAAGATTGACATTAAAGAGGCCGATCAGACGACCGAATCATGGTACGTGCCGCATCACAAGGTCCATCACAATGGCAAGGATCGCATTGTGTTTAACTGCAGCTACCAGATCGGATCCCAAAATCTGAATAAAGAGCTCTTGCCCGGCCCCACACTCGGCCCCTCCCTACTAGGCGTGCTACTGCGCTTCCGCCAGGACAAGGTGGCTATAAGCGGGGATATCAAAGGGATGTTCTTGCAAGTGAGACTAGTAGAGGAGGACAAGCCTCTGCTACGGTTCCTATGGAGAGAGAAGATCGGAGATGAGAACCCATCTATCTACCAGTGGGAAGTACTCCCCTTCGGAACCACATGCAGCCCGTGCTGTGCTACATTTGCACTACAGAAACACGTCACAGAGGACCCAGCAGCAGATGAAGAGGTCCAACACAGTGTGAAGAACAGTTTCTACGTAGACAACTGTCTACAAAGCGTCTCGACTCAAGAAGAAGCCGAGGCTCTCCTAATCAAGTTACGCGCCTCCCTAATCAAAGGAGGCTTTGATCTCAGGCAGTGGGCCAGCAGTGACCCGCACGTATTGTGCAGCCTCTCCTCCGCAGACAAGGCTGCCAGCAGCGAGACCTGGATGGCGACAATCCCAGGAGAAGCCCAAGAAATGACACTAGGATTAGTCTGGCGCTTCAAAACAGACTCGCTCCACTATAGACACAAACCCTTGGCTCCAGAGCAAGGAAGGTCGGCGGCGATACCGACCACCAGACGGAGTGTGTACAGAACACTCGCCAGACAATATGACCCGCTGGGATGTATTTTACCTTACACCACCAGGGCAAAGATGATTGTACGAGCACTATGGGACAAGGACCAGGGCTGGGACGACCCAATACCCGCACACCTTGCCTCAACATGGAGAGAGTGGGAGACGGAACTCCGCTCACTCCCAGGTGTCAACATACGCCGCAGCTACTTCCCATCCACAGTGAGGCCAGAGACATGCGAGATTGAGCTACACGTCTTCAGCGATGCCTCCGAAGTAGCCTACGGATCGGTTGCTTATCTGCGTGCACAAGAGATGGGAGGAGAGATACACACTGCTTTCATACTGGCCCGCTCAAGGATAGCCCCACGTAAGCAACAATCTATCCCACGTCTAGAGCTCTGCGCAGCCCTCGCAGGAGCGCATCTAGCCACGTTAATCCAACGTGAACTCACCATTCCGGTGCATAGAACAATCTTGTGGTCAGATTCCACGACAGTACTCACATGGATTAAGTCTGATTCATGCAGATACAAAGTCTTCGTGGGAGTCAGAGTCACCGAGATTCAGGAACTAACAGAAGAAGCAAGCTGGAGATATGTGGACACCAAACACAACCCAGCTGACGTCATCACCCGGGGAATGTCCCTGGATGACCTAACCCGTCACAACATCTACAGTGACGGACCAGCATTCCTCCAGCTCCCGGAAGGAGATTGGCCTACGCCCACCCCGAGGGAAGCAAGTAGAGAGGAGGCTGAGAACAAGAAGCCTATGTTCTGTGGACTGAGCACTGTCGCCTCCACAGACCCGAACATAGATGACTGCATTACCCTAGAGAGTGCGCAACAAAGGACATTCCTGCGGCACCACCCAGAGATTCAGTCCACCACTGACATGTCAGCAGCTGACTACGAAGAAGCAGAACTTCTTCTACTACAACGAGCCCAGAGAGACTCGTTCCCCGATGAGCTAGACTGTCTACAGGGAGGAAACCCCGTCCCATCAGACAGCAGACTGATTCACCTGGCACCAGAGAGTGACGCACATAATCTCATCAGAATGGGTGGTCGCCTGCGGAGAGCCCCCGATCTACCAGATGACATTAAGCACCCGATCGTCTTGAACAGCCGACACAAGGTCACAGAGCTGATCATAAAGAAATACGACGAGGATGTGCACCACGCCGGAGCAGAGAGAGTCTTCGCGGAGATCAGACGTCGTTATTGGATATTACAAGGGAGAGAAGCAGTACGGCGCTTCCAGCGAACCTGTCTAGACTGCCGTAAGTGGCGCGCGCAGCCCAGCATACCACGGATGGCTGACCTACCCCCCTGTCGCCTCCGAATCGGCGACAAGCCATTCCACTCCACAGGCATGGACTGTTTTGGCCCGTTGTATATAAAAAGAGGAAGAGGCACCGAGAAGCGGTGGGGTATTGTATTCAAATGCATGACCACCAGAGCGATACATATCGAGCTCCTTCCGACCATGAGCACAGACTCATTCCTTATGGCCTTCCGGAGATTCATATCACGAAAAGGACAACCGTCTACATTGTTGTCTGATCACGGGACCAACTTCAAAGGCGGAGAAAGAGAGCTGAGAGAGAGCTTCCAAGCTATGGGCCCAGAACTTAAGACCCACCTCGCTCCAGCCCAGGTTGACTTCCAGTTTAATCCCCCGAACGCACCCCACTTCGGTGGAACCTGGGAACGAGAAGTACGTTCTATAAAGACAGCCCTGTATGCCGTACTCGGAGCCCAGACTGTGGCAGAGGAAGTCCTAATGACAGTCCTCACGGAGATCGAGGGAGTATTGAACTCCAAACCCCTCGGTTACGTCTCCAGTGATGTAGCAGATGTCGACCCAGTCACCCCCAACACACTCCTAATGGGGCGGCTGGACCCCGCGCTACCCCAGACAATGTACAGGCCCGAAGAAGCGAACGGCCGAAGAATGTGGAGGTACAGCCAAGTACTAGCCGACAAGTTTTGGAGCAGCTTCCTACTTCACTACCTACCGTCTCTACAGACCCGCCAGAAGTGGGTAAAGGAGAGAGACAATTTGACAGAAGGAACAGTCGTCATGATAGTTGACCAGTCACTCCCCAGAGCTGTGTGGCCGGCTGGCCGCGTAAGCAAAGTGATCACCGGTGCCGATGGCAAGGTCCGAGCAGCTGAAGTACTCGTCCAAGGGCGCACCTACACACGGCCCGTGGCGAGGCTCATAGAACTGCCCCGACTCCCAGATACTATCGATGATGACCATGACCCTATGACTTTGTGAGTTGACTGACCTTACAGCGGACCTTGAGTGGAAGACAGTGCGGTTAATCTGTCTCTGTTTAGCTAATTAGGTGGGACTAATTAGGGGGCGGCTGTTGTGAAGGATCAGATTAAACCGAATATGTATATTTATTTATATATATATATTTAATTGTATTTGTATATCGTTTGATATCCCCTGTATATTCCTTGTACAATATGCATTGAATATCCCCGTTTCTACTAAACAGCCCATAATAGTTTCATTCTACCATTGGACTAGAACCTGGCGCCAGGTTGCCATACCCCTAGGTTCAAGTTCAATCGTGCCGCCTAACATGTCGAGGCAGCCCCCGGTTCCGCGCAGTAATATGCCGGGCGAAATACGTGTGGTACTATTTGTTCATAGCGCATATATATATGACGCTCGTAAAGTAGAACTTTCTTTTAGTCCAGTTCTTTACCCTCCAACAGAGTGACAGACGCAAAAGCCTCCCCACGAAGCACGTGCGGTGTAGTAAGGCCTACTTGGCCCAGAATAGGCATTGAGATATCGTGTAGATTAATAGTTGAATGGTCATAGTTTGGCACCATACCGTCGAGTTGGACGTATTCTATTAAACTAATAATAGTCTATTTATGTATGGTGCATCGTTCGGTTCGAGTTCTACAGTTATCAGTACCCCCATCGTTCCTGACGTTATCTGGACGCTTATCCAGGCTGGTCAGACCCCTAGTGGTGATTGCATCCGAGGAGCTCCGGGTCAAGAGCGACTGGACCTGTATATTGGATTACTCTACCCGACGACGGCGAGCCTTCCACGGCTCTTGGATTATGCTTTATGTGCTTTGATTATTCCATGGATAAAGGCCAACACTGTCGAGTGTTGGAATTACCCCCCGGAGAGGACTACAGGTGAGGCGGCGCTCTACACGTGAGGTCGCACCACGTCTCTCCGTTGTGGACCGGCAGATACCGTTCCACAGAGGGTCCAGCTGTGTTCGTCTACGGCCCAAGGTTCTGTGGGCACTGGGTCTAAGACTTTGGATTCTCCCAAGACACCGTCGGCCAGATGGGATACCGTCGGCCAGATGGGATACCGCCAGCGACTTCTCTAACCCCCCCCTCCTACTGTCTTACAACCAGCGGGACCCCCCCCCCCCCCCCCCTTAGTGTATCCAGCTATAATTATTTAAGTACTATCGCTATCGTTTCCTAAATATTCCAGGTTGTATACTTACTCCCTGCGCAACCAGAGATTGGACATTCAATGTTGATTTACCTACGAATACTCATTTGCCATAAAAGTGCATACTTAACATTTCAAATCATAAATGTAATTAAGTGAATATTGTGTACACCCTTTGCTGTATTAAATATTCGATTTGGTCCATTTGTGTTGGTTCGTTTCATCAGGTGGGAAAGTGTTCATCATACTTATATCTTGTACTGGGTGGCCAGAAGTTAAAGTACATGAGGTAGTGGTATTAAATATCATATCTAACAATACAGTCAGGGAATTGTACCCCTCAGCTACAGTAGTAGTAGTAGTAGTAACATGTGTAGACCTATACAAAGTAGTAGTAGTAGTAGTAGTAGTAGTAGTAGTAGTAGTAGTAGTAGTAGTAGTAGTAGTAGTAGTAGTAGTAGTAGTAGTAGTAGTAGTAGTAGTAGTAACATGTGTAGACCTATACAAAGTAGTAGTAGTAGTAGTAGTAGTAGTAGTAGTAGTAGTAGTAGTAGTAGTAGTAGTAGTAGTAGTAGTAGTAGTAGTAGTAGTAGTAGTAGTAACATGTGTAGACCTATACAAAGTAGCAATCTGTGCAGGAAAATTTTTGTGTTCAGATGTTGGTTCAGGTGGTCTCCTATTGTCATGTTTTCTTTGACTCAGACTCTTTCATGTCTCTCTTAATTAATGTTAATGTTTTTTTACGTATTTTTTTATGTCTACTCATTCATCATTGTGGGAAGACTCTCAGGTCATGATGACCTCGAGAACAATTTACAGATGATGACCCTTTGGCTGTGCAGTGCAGGTCACTTTCCCATCATGCATCTGTCCACTATCTCCAAACCCCAGAGGATCTCCTCCTGATGCTACCTTCCTGTTCACTCACCCCTCTGGGTGAGAGGTGTGTGTGTGTGTGTGTGTGTGTGTGTGTGTGTGTGTGTGTGTGTGTGTGTGTGTGTGTGTGTGTGTGTGTGTGTGTGTGTGTGTGTGTGTGTGTGTGTGTGTGTGTGTGTGTGTGTGTGTGTGTGTGTGTGTGTGTGTGTGTGTGTGTGTGTGTGTGTGTGTGTGTGTGTGTGTGTGTGTGTGTGTGTGTGTGAGAGAGAGAGAGAGCGGAAGAGCTTATATGTGAATATGCTGATAATAAAATGGAGACGGAATGAAGGAAACTAACGGTAGTATTTAAGAAGAGAGAGAAGTATGGAGAGGAAAGGAGGGGTGACAAAAATGAGATGGAGAGGAGATGGGAAGAGAAGAGAAGAGAAGAAAAGAAAAGAAAAGAAAAGAAAAGAAAAGAAAAGAAAAGAAAAGAAAAGAAAAGAAAAGAAAAGAAAAGAAAAGAAAAGAAAAGAAAAGAAAAGAAAAGAAAAGAAAAGAAAAGAAAAGAAAAGAAAAGAAAATACAAGAGAAGAGAATACAAGAGAATACAAGAGAATACAAGAGAAGAGAAGAGAAGAGAAGAGAAGAGAAGAGAAGAGAAGAGAAGAGAAGAGAAGAGAAGAGAAGAGAAGAGAAGAGAAGAGAAGAGAAGAGAAGAGAAGAGAATACAAGAGAAGACAAGAGACGTTGAGTGCAGTTTGGTGGGAAAGGTCCTACAGTATTTTGTCAGTGTAGCCTACAGTAGAATAATGATAGGTTAGCATAATGATAATCTGTGGAGTCAGTCTGAGTCTATGAATAGAATATGAACTCTGACACGGAATGGAGGAAAGCATTTAGGGGAGGCAAGAGAAGGGGAGACGAGGAGAGGAGAGGAGAGAAGAGAAGAGAAGAGAAGAGAAGAGAAGAGAAGAGAAGAGAAGAGAAGAGAAGAGAAGAGAAGAGAAGAGAAGAGAAGAGAAGAGAAGAGAAGAGAAGAGAAGAGAAGAGAAGAGAAGAGAAGAGAAGACTGTGGTTTGGCAGGAAAGGTCCTATTCATTGTCAGCGTACAGTAGATTAATGAGAGGTTAGGACAGGGTAATCTGTGAAGTGTGTCTATGAATAGAAGGTCAGAGAGACCGACACACAGCTGACAGTGCTAACGGATGCTGAGCTGGGTGTGTCAGAGTTCTAGTCTAGTGTTCAAAAAGGCCTATAGCCTCTAGTCATCTCCCTATCATTTATTGTTATTATTATTATTTATTCCTTTATGTGTCTTTTTTGTTGCCTGTAAAGCATTAATAAGGTTATTATTATAATTAGTCATAGAAGTTCAAGTTCATTAGAAAGCACCAGGATTATTATAATTTTGTATTTCCTTTATTTGTTTATTTGGGATTCATTTAAAAAATGATTGTGTTAAATTAATTTTAAAACATAGTTTTTATGGACATTTATTTTTGTTTTATTTTGTATTCAAATGTTTGTTACCTTTAGTTTTAGTTTAGTCTTTATTTAGTTTCAGTTTAAGATTTATAGGACTAATGCAGAATCTTTTTTAACCCCTAACCCATTTCTGATTCAATGATGTTTTCGACCGGTTAGAGTCCTTTCTCAGCCAAATCCATGTTCCAGCTAGTTAGCCACAAACCAATGCATAGTCAATGCGGTCGATCTCCTGTCTATTCAGACTGACTGAGGCTCAATGAAATTCACTCCAGGGCACACAATGTAGATTTCAGTGAGTAATCTGAGGAGCACTCTGTCTAGAAAGCATACAACATCTGCTCTTCCTTATAACATCTCGTCACTGTCTTCCATAAAGGTCTATGTTTGTGCCATCTCTGCCGTGTATCACTGCTTCAGGCACTAATCTCATATGAACCTTTGTGTGGTGTTTGGACCCGTTCAAAATGTTTACAAAAAGATAAATGAACAAATGAACAAATGTATTTAACCTTGGCTCATTTTATGTGAAGAACATAAGAACACATTTTCATTGAGTGCACACTGTGTGACACATTTATTACATATGTGGTGTTCAGGTCACACTGGACCCCAAAGTTGTACAGTAGGTGAAAACAAGTAAATATGGTACAAATTAAACAAACATGTTCATTGTGTACCTTCACTTTCTGCCTCCACCTTGTTTCATTCATATTGATTGAAAATAAACATGATGTATTCCATTCATGTCGTGATAGTAATGGATTTTTTCTTCTTTTTTACAAACACATTTGATCACAAAATAAGTATAGCACTTTTATTGATAAATGTGATCGAGCAGAGGTAAATGGCAAATGTTAACCACATATGCTGTAATATGTCATTGTAATTGAAATACAGTTAACATGTGTTAAGTATTGTTACTGTACATGAATTGTTATGGCTTCGTTGTTTTAAAGTCCCAGTAATGTTGTCGTTCCAGACCTGTGAACATTGGGTGAATAACAAAAACGTGAAACACCACACAAGGCAAAGAGAGGTCTGTATGTCTGCTCTTGGACAATGTTATACACAAACCTGTTACCTTTACCCAAGGTCATAATATATCACAAAAACTGTCTTGTTGCCCCCAAGGTTTGCATATAAAATGTGGATCACATGACAGAGACAAGGTTTAAAGGAATAACAAATGTAATTATATTTCCCCAAAAACAGGTGCAAAAGTGATTTCCCCAAAAACAAGGTATAAATTAAAATAAAGAAAAGGAGGGCAGCATCTATAGCACTGCTATCATGTCAAAGTCAGTAGCAAAGTAAGTAGCAACACTCATCTCCTTTATAGGTGGAGCTCTCATCAGCAGTGTGCTGAAGAAGAGGACAGTTGTGTGCAGGTACCATGTGTGTGTAGATCTATTATTTCAATCAAACACCTAGACACTAGACATGCAATAAATGAAGGTATGTAATTATAACAACAACTATGTGTTTACTTATAACTAGGGATGTCCGATATTATCGGCCGATATCGGCATTAAAATGTGATATCGGAAAATATCGGTATCGGTATTTTTTTTTTTTTTTACATTTAAGAACAAATTCTGATTTTATTTATTGTCAAAAGTATGCATAATGTTGTGTTAATTCCACAACAAGAGATATGTAATGTTAATTACCTGAAATTATTAAAATTTTGGGGGGGGTTGAAACCCTGCATATATCGGTATCGGTTGATATCGGTATCGGAAATTAAGAGTTGGACAATATCGGTATATCGGTATCGGTAAAAAAGCCAATATCGAGCATCACTACTTATAACAGATGAACACCTCCTCCATCCTACACATATTTCACTTTTTGGAACCTGTGATTTTCCCATCAGACAGACAGACAGACAGACAGACAGACAGACAGACAGACAGACAGACAGACAGACAGACAGACAGACAGACAGACAGACAGACAGACAGACAGACAGACAGACAGACAGACAGACAGACAGACAGACAGACAGACAGACAGACAGACAGACAGACCCACCCACCCACCGACCGACCGACCGACCGACCGACCGACCGACCGACCGACCGACCGACCGACCGACCGACAGGAAGTACTAAGCTAACCAAGACCTTCCAATTAGAGGCCACTCATCAGCACACATGTTCCATCATAATAACTTTAAGCAAGGGAGTGGAACTTAACTAGCAACCAAACCCTGTTTAGATTACAAAAAGGGACCTGAAGTCTCTAAGCCCCATTCTGGATTATTCTCACCATAGAAATGTTTGCAGTATTGACATTGGCCTATTTTACAAGTATCGTCTCAGACCATTGAGCTTTAGTGCTGCTGTATATTTTTGTTTTCACAAGTTTACAATCTTTAAGATTACAACTTGCAGATAGAAAATGGGTTTTTGTGGCTTTCTCAACCAGTCTTACCTCATAAACAAACCAAAAAAAAGATAAACAGCTTTAACGTCTTCAAAACATACTCATTCAATCTTTATTTAATCTGGAGGGATCATTGACAGCAAGCTCTCATTCACAATGATGTCGAAAAAACACATCACACAATATAAAAAGTGCAACAACAAGAAGAGTAATGAAAACAATAAACAATTAAAACAATACAATTTAAATGATTATGAGTTGAGTTGAGTTTATCTCGAACAATCAACCATATAAAAAACACAATAAAAAGGATAAACTAAAGAAATATTTCGAAAATGAAAATTATTCAATTATAAACAAATTAGTTCAAGAAGGAGCAGAAGGAAGCAAATGCTTATCTAGTCCACTCCTGCCCCTTCCTCACAATATCATACATAAAACTAAATCTTGTACAAACCAAAATAAACATCAATAAAAAGTAACACACATTTATTTATTTGTATTGTATAATAATACAATAAATAAATTAAAAAAAACAGCTGCAGACTATGACTCATGACTATGAATTATTGAAGATCTTAACTGACCAATGGATACCATTGTATTTGGTTTAAGAGTGGATTGTAAGACGTTCCATGTGTTGGAGACAGAGAAGCTAAAAGCGGACTTCCCAAGTTCAGTGGTAACTGTAGGTTCCATGTAAAATACACGTACTTCACAGTGAAATGCTTGGTTCTGTATGAGCCCCTGAGAGTGTGCTTCATACAGTAAAAAAAGTAAGTAAGAAAGTAGCAAATGGTAAGTACGTTAAAAAAAAATAAAAAATAGTAAGTAAAGAGGAATATACAATATACAATATACAGTACAAAATACAATCTAAAGTATAACCTAGGTACAGTCTAAGTACAGTGAGTAAAACATTACTAAACAGTGAGGTACAATGCAGAAAATTAGGTAAGGTGCAATTGCAAATGAGGTATGAATGTAGTGCAAATCTCCCCTTGTGGTTCGTGTTGGCATGACTATGTTTCTGTTAAAAACTACACCTATAACGATAGGTTATGTAGATAACCTAGTTATATTAGTATTGGCTAAGCGTCCCGCTCTGAGCCTTACGAGATACTCCTATCTCCTGTGATACCTAATGTATCTCCCACGAACAAAAACACATGCACCCCACCTGTATGGGGCCCCGCCCCTTATGGTGGCACCGCCCATATAACCATGACCCTGGTCATGAAACACCCTTCCTCGCCAAAACCCGTCCCAGGAAAAGATCCCTCAAGAGGGAACTCAGGGCGCGCAGAGCGGGACGCTTAGCCAATACTAATATAACTAGGTTATCTACATAACCTATCGTTATATTTCGTATTGCATCGCGTCCCGCTCTGAGCCTTACGAGATAATGGGGAAGAGCGGGCGCGAGACCCGACAGATGTACCCCCTGAGGACCCGTAAGCCCACATCAAGGGGTGCGGGGAGCCCTGTCACCCCATCCTTCCTAACGAAGGGGGGGCGCAGTCAACTCCACCTGAATGCGAACAAGAGGGAGCCAGAACCCCTTGAACACACCGTACAGGCGGAACCACGTGTGACTCAACACACTGCGGCCCATACCCATACACTCCTGCTACCCGACCAAAGGACGGGAAGCAGGAAAGGCCACAGACCCCAGAACCGCCTGGGAGACAGAACCCCCGGTCATGTCCATGAGGAAAAACCTTACAAAGGAGCCCGGGGAGGACCATGAAGCTGCAGCACAGATGGCCTCCACGAGGCCCCACCCAGGAGAGCGGCAGAGGCAGCCACCCCACGAGTGGAGTGCGCCCTGACGCCCCCAGGGGGATCCTGCCCAGCCAGCGTGTAGCAGAGGGTAACACCCTCGCACAACCAATGGGACAGGCGCTGCTCCGACAGTGCCTTACCAGCACGAGCCCCACCGTAACAGACAAAAAGCTGGTCGGTAACCCTGAAATCCTGAGTACGGCTGAGGTAAATCCCCAAGCACGGACTGGACATGACAGGTGAAGGCCCGCATCTAACTCACCAGTGTGAGGAGGAGGACGAAACGCCTGAACCACAATATCCCGGGAGCGGAAGGAACTCCGGATATTCTTAGGCACGAAAGCAGGATTAGGTCGCAGAGTGACACCGCAATCGGTCCGAAAAGACAGGCACTCTGGATGTACCGAGAGAGCACAGAGCTCACCTACGCGTTTAGCGGAAGTGACAGCCAGAAGGAACGCGGTCCTGAAGGACAGCTGTCCCAACGGCGCCCGCTCGAGCGGCTCAAACGGGGCCAAGGACAACCGACCGAGGACCAATTGAAGATCCCAAGTCGGAGCCAAGGAGCGTTGCACCGGCTTAACGCGTCGAGCGCCAAGCAGGAAACGCTTCACAAGAGGGTGGCTGAACAAGACATCCCCTCAAACCCCTCATGATAGGAGGATATAGCTGCTGCATATACCCTCACCGTCGAAGCCGACAGTCTATCAAGGAGAGACTGGAGGTAACTAAGGACAGCAACCAGGGGGCAGGAGACTGAGTCCTGGCCCCCCGCCTTACACCACACTTGGAACATACGTCATCTGCCCGCGTAAGCGCGACAGTGGAGGGAGCATGCGCATTCCAGATGGTAACACCATCAGGATCAAGAACCTGCGCCCCTCAACGTACCCGTCCCAACAACTGACCTAACAGATGTATGGGGAAGAATCCCTGGCGGCACGGCATCGGTCCCAGACCTGCCTGGCCATGTCCAGACGCAATCCTCACCCGTCAGGATGAGGGCCGCCCCGCGACAGTACACCTGCACCCACATTCTCCCTGCCGGGGATGTGGGGAGCCCTTAGGCCGCGCAGATGGAGGACGCCCATAGCCAGCCGCCCGCCGCCTGGTGCAGACAGGGGGAGCGTACTCCTCCCTGTCTGTCGATACACGACACTGACGTCGTATCGTCCGTCCTGATCAACACCATTTGTGGACCAGAAGGACCGCTTTCAACACCAACACATTGAACGTAGCGCAGACCGGGCAGCATGGTTTGCCAGCTGCCCCCTACTGCGTTGGCCCGACGCATCACCAGCGAGGGAGGCGTCGGTGAAAACGCGACGTGAGACAGCGCCGTAACCGTCCTAGGACGGAACCTCCCGAGCGTGTTGACAACACGCTCTGAGATGGATGCCCATAGCCCTCCAACCGTTGACTGGGAAGAGGAATACTCTACATCCAGTCTACAGCAACCCCAGGCTGGTAGAGACCTGCCTGGTACGAGACCTGACGATCCACCTTGACCGCGAAGGACCAGAACGTCATCAGGGCAGAACACTCCGTAACCCCGGATGACGCAGAGGCCCCAGTGCGGCCTCCACGCACTTGGTGAAGATGCGGGGAGCCAGAGAAAACCGAACGGCAGCCTCTGGTACTCATACGCTAACCCTGCAAAGGAAGCGTAGGTAAGCCCTAGGATGGAAGATCGGGGATGCGCATACGCATCCTACAGGTCTATGGAGGAGAACCAGACCCCCACCTGACAGTGTTCAACAGGTAGGAGACGATCCAAAAAATGCTGAACCTTCCCATGGGACAGGTCCAGCCTGGGTCTTACACCCCTCCCTCCCGACTTCTCGGGCAGAGAACACCGGGAGGAGAACGCCACGACGATGGCTTGCTTCGTCCACAGAGATTGGATCTCGTCGACCAGAGCTGTCCCTGCTGGAGACCCCGACAACAGGGTCTGTACCAAACCTGAAAACGGGTGGGGTTGTGTAAACACAAGTCCCCGCCTCACCATTCTCTCCATCTACCTCGACATATGGTACTGCCGTAGTCATATGTGACGACACTCCCAACGCACCCGCCGTCACGTGGCGCAGGTCCGCCAGGAACTGTAGATAGTTGGCCCGGTCCCCCCCGCTGTGCGAAGACAACCCTGGAATCGTGCGAGGAGCGCGTTCCGTGTCGGAACACCTGACCCTGACACCACCCACGAGGCAATCGCACCCAAGGGGGAACCCCGACAGAAAAAGGGCCTGTCTGATACGGGGGGCTTCCGATCAAAAAAGCCCCCCCACTGAACACCCCTCCAGAACATGCTGAAGGAGTTGTTCTGCAGCCGGACATGCAAGGTGTAAGGCCCCCATGGGTTCCTACACACCGTAGCCCTGCAGTGATATCACTACCACCCCAAACCATGTGAGCTGCGACCACTTGCCAATATTCCAGGAGTGGGAGCACCAACATGATACCTGGCCTGGCGAAGGCGAGGCCGGGGAAGCCCGCACTGTGTGCCTCAAAAGGTTTCGAGCCCCCCTGCTGACAACACTTAAGTTGACAGACGTAACACCAGGCTCAACCAACACAGTTCAAGGTGTGGGAGCCGCTTGACAGCACAACATTCTCACGGACAGACCCAGGCTCAGCCATCAACTGGGTGTCAGCCCCTGTCTCCATGAGAAGCGAAGAATGGGGCCGCATACGCTTCAAGAAGGTTCGCGGCCCGCAGCCAAAGGAACACACCCAGAGCCCCGCTTCTGAGGGTAACAGAAAGCGGACTGAGCGGGGAGCGGGCTGCTCGCGGCAAAATGACAACGGAGTGGTTTACCAACACCGAAATCACCCAAAATGGCCGATCCCTCGGCCGCCAAGACTGTCGGCCTCGCGATACCCTGTCGATTCTCCAACCAGGGCACCACTGGCGGGGGAAACATGGCCGCCTGTCGAGGGCCCCGTCATCGCCGCTGACGAGGCCGTGCTCTCTCTTCTTCTGGCTGCGCGGTGTGAGGCGGTGTAGGGCCTAGGACAATACCGCCCGCGCTCCAGCAGAAGACCAAAATCCCCTGCGGAGAGGGGAACCCTGAGCGGTTATAGCTTGCGGCTGGGTCAAAGCTAATAACGTCAACAACCTTGCGCGATGTGTCGACGTCGGCCGGCCCTCAAGGCCCCTCCACCAGACACCATTTCTTTAATAGAAAAAACACCAATTCGAACACAGTTCTAATCGTTGCCAATTCCATACCGTGGCGGTACAAGCCTTAACAGCCCACCAGCCACTCGCCAGGCCGACCCATGGTGTCGGCCGGGCGGGGCATTGTTTCAATATATCAAAAACAAAGGACTGACGTTAACATGGAGCACCAGTGGTGATTGCAAACAGCACCCTCCACTGTGGTGTGGACCATGAAAAGGTTAAATGAATAAAAGAGCTAAACCACAAAAACTGTAGAATGAGCAAACCCATACACACAAAGTTTAAGGGGAGACGGACCAGACCCGTCTTCATTCAAAATATTCACAACAGAACACCAGCCCTAGTTTAGCCCATTTACCAAAAAAGGTAAACAAAGCCCCCCCCCCCGCACTACTCCCCCAGTATACCGATTGACCGTCAGTATGAATGGTTTGAGAGGAGAGAAAGCTGTAGCAAGACAGACCTTCTCATAGCAGAGTGACAAAATGAAACAATAGCCCCCTACACAGGGCCGCCCCAGGAGATGGGGGCCCTCGCGTCTAAAACGCACAGGGCCTCACATTTCTCCCAAGCGGCCCTGCCCTTATACTACTGCAGCCTAACGCCAGGCAATGTGGAACCCAAGACAACAATTGCCTGTGCACAGACACGCAACATGTTTACCATGTCGGCTGGACCCATAGCCCCACTACCCGACGCCAACCCAGATGGGAACACCGTTCAACAAACCCCGCCGGAACACAAGGTAATACCTGGCTAGAACCTAGCCACGACCTACCCCGTTGTCAACCCATTTACCCGAAAAAGGTAAATAGAACTCAAAACCCCACAACAGCTACCGACTGACCTTCATTGATGAACCGGGCAAGAGGCGGGAGAGTGACAACATCTCACGGCGGAGACATTAAAACAGCATAGCAATTAGCAGTAGTGATAGCATGCGGCAGTAGCGATAGCATGTTAGCATAGCTTTAGATGTTTTAGCAGCACGCCCAAGACAGCTTGGAAACCGTTCCCTGCAGAGAACGTTCACCAAACCATCTTGCCCCTGGCGCCAACACACAACAAGGTTGTGTTAACAACACAAACCAGCATTACTAACACTAATACCCATGCCTGAAGACACAGGGCCTACCTGAGTACAAGCTGGCCCGACAGCCAGCCTTGTACAGCTGAACCTCGATGTGCAGTCATCAAACGAGGAACATCACAGGCCCGTCGTGTCGCCGAAAACATGCGTCGAAGATGCCAGGGGCCAGCAACCTCCGGTAAGCTTCCAACATTATTAATCTTCCTTAATCTTTTCATTCCGCTAGCTCGTATGGTGCACGCATCCAATACGCTGGGACGAAAATAGAGGAAGGGTGTTTCATGACCAGGGTCATGGTTATATGGGCGGTGCCACCATAAGGGGCGGGGCCCCATACAGGTGGGGTGCATGTGTTTTTGTTCGTGGGAGATACATTAGGTATCACAGGAGATAGGAGTATCTCGTAAGGCTCAGAGCGGGACGCGATGCAATACGAAATATAACTTACCAATCAAATGAGAGGCTGGTCCTGAGTTTACTCATTAGTGCTTAGCTACCAACCGCCCTACCAAACTAAACTGACATCCAAACGAAGCCATGCCATTGCTTACGCTACGGATCAGCTAGCCCTAGCTGTTGGCCCAAAACACCTAGGTTAGCTGATCCTTATCTGCTTCCATTGATTTGTGCTAAGCTAGGCTATTTTACAGCCGGATATCTTTCCACTACATGCACAGAGAGGAAATTGGTATCTATCTTCTTGTCTGACTCTATAAAAGACAATAAGCGCATGTTTCATGCTGTTGGCATGTTCCTTTACTCATATCATATATTAAACATAAGGTAAGATACCATAAGATATTCATTTATCAATCCCCTTGGGGAAATGCAGGCATCATAGCAGCATTGGGCGAGGGGGGAGGGGAGGTACAGGTAGTAGAAGACATGATACAGGTCATACAATTATACTACAGTGGAGAAGTAAAAGATTATTTTTTTTAAATAAAAATAGGCAGTGTAAACAATATAATTAACTCTGGGAATGTGCATATGGGCAAGTGTGAAAAGGTCAAGGTTGTAGTGCCGAGAGATGGGAGTCGGAGACGGTAGCTCGGTAGAGCGAACAGCATTTATTTAGTACACAAAAACAACATGCTACTCCTAAGTTGCATGCACTCGACTGACTCGTGGTGGCAGGAAGTGCCACCTCCTATAATGTCCGGGCGGAACTCTTGTTCCTAACAATAGTTCCGTGGGTGAATTATGTATCATTAACAATCACTACACCAGCCCCCCCAGAATTCAACCATGGTCAAAATCCCCACGGCGGGGAGAGACAACGACCCGGCCGCGGCGTGAGCGGACAACCCGGGGCGCGGTGCAAGCGATTGCGCCCTCCACGGCGCCCGGGGGCATGAACCGGCCACGGTGAGCGCCCGTGTCCTCCCCGACACCCGGGGGCACAGACGTCGACGAGGCCAACGGCGGCTCCGTCGTTGGCGGGTCCCGGGGTAGCGGCGGACGGCCCCGGCGGGGGGAGAGGGCCAGCTCTAAGGGCTGGGAAATGTCTACGTGGGCGGGCTCAACCCTGTGGTGGTTGTACCCCACCTCAAAGGCGAGCCTTCGCCAGTCCTCAGGGGCCTGTGGGCTAGGGTGTCCGGTGGATAGGTCATTCAGCAGCGTTTGATCCGCGTGACCAATCGCGACGTCCTCCAGGCGTAGACTGGAATCTGCAGTCCCGAGGGCCTGGATGTCGTGGTCGGAGGCCTGTTCCGAGCCCCTGTCGACGTAGTCGAGGTCCGGCTGTACAGCTCCGATGACGACGTTGGGCTTCTCGGCGACGTGTCCCGCGGCGCCCTCGGCATCGTACGTGAGCTCTTGTCGTGCCGACCATGGCTCCGCTACCTTTGACTCAGACGTCGTGAGGGGTTCGTGGTCGGTGAACGCTGTAAGAAGGCCGCCGTATGTCGCCTCATCGCGGACACATGCCAACGAAGCCCGTGTCTGTGCATTTATTAGGCGGCCATGCCTAATGTCCACGAGGAGACCGTGTGCACCCAGGAAATCCGCCCCGAGTAGTGGGAACGAAATGTCGGCCGTGATGCAGTCCCACGTGAACCGCTGGCCCCCAAAACACAGTTCCACGGTCCTTGTACCGTAGGTGCGGATAGGGGTATCGTTGGCGGTCGTCAGGCGTGGACCTCTATCATCGCCGGCGGTGTCCTCTTTCGTAGCTGGCAGGACGCTCCTCTGAGCACCGGTGTCGCAGAGGAATTTGCAACCGGAGAGTGTGTCCCTAATGAAAAGCAGCCGGTTCGACATACCTGCGCTCACCGCTGCTACTGGGCGCAGGTGTCTGCGTTTATGCGTTATGCCGAAAGTGCAAGGGGAACGGCATCTTGTCGCCCTGGCGCCGAAACGTGCGTGGTAATAACACCGGCCTGCGGCAGCGCTGCTCCTGATCTTCCTCGCCCCTCCCCCCTGCGGCGTGTAACCGCATGTCGAGGCTATTAGCCCTGGGGCAAAGTGTCGAGTGGCCAGGTAGAAGCGGTCAGCCTCTTCTGCTAAAGCACGGGGATCAGCAGTCGCTGTATTGGCAAGCGCCGTCTGCACGTGTGGCGGCATGGATCTGAGAAACAGTTCGATAAACAGGAAATCAGGCCGCTCCGCACCTAGCAGGTTTAACATCATCTCCATGTGCTCCGAAGGCTTGCTGTCCCCCAAGCCCCGTATAGCCAGCAAGCGCCGGGCCCGCTCCGACTGTGACAACTCGAATATACTGAGTAGGTGCGTCTTAAACGCCTCATATTTATTCCGGGCAGGCGGAGCTGTTATGAAGCCTACCGTTCTCGCCGCCGTAGTGTTGTTCAGACTCGAGACGACGTGGAAGTATCGAGCGGCGTCATCCACGATTCCCCGTAGGGCGAATTGCGCCTCCGCCTGGGCGAACCACGCCGCCGCAGAATGCTCCCAAAACTCCGGCAATCGAATAATAACGGCATCGTTTGCCATGTTCGGTCCGGTCCCTGATACTTCAGCGAGACCAATGTCGGGGTCACCAGTGTAGTGCCGAGAGATGGGAGTCGGAGACGGTAGCTCGGTAGAGCGAACAGCATTTATTTAGTACACAAAAACAACATGCTACTCCTAAGTTGCATGCACTCGACTGACTCGTGGTGGCAGGAAGTGCCACCTCCTATAATGTCCGGGCGGAACTCTTGTTCCTAACAATAGTTCCGTGGGTGAATTATGTATCATTAACAATCACTACAAGGTGCAAGATGAGGGTAGGTATGCCCTCTCAGTTATATTTGCCCTACAATAAATATAGTTACAATATATGTATATAATCTAATATCTAATCTAATACAGTATCTAAAAATGCTAAATATATGCTCTGATGAAGTAAGTATACACTACAGTATACACATAAGGTGCATAAGGTATCTATGCCGTGATATACTTTATACGATATATTGTCCGTTTAGGTGGGAGTCAGACACACACAGTGATGGAAGTTCCTAGTAGTTGGATGTGTGTATTGCCCCCCTAGCTGCTCGGACCCAGAAATCATTCCCCTTTTTCCCCTTGTATGGCCCTGGTCCTAGGGTACGGGCAAGACATTTCAAAGCCGCAAATTCTGCAGTATTTCCCTTTAATGACGCAATTGAAGTCTCCAGCTGTCGATAACTGGTGTGTTTGAGAGATGACTTCATGACCCCTACCAACTCCTGTGCAATATTTCACGTACTCAATCCCTGTGTCACAAAGGGATCGGGACTATTTAGTCTGTAGATCCCCAACGATCTTATGTTCTGCCACTTCTTCTCTCTCATACACTGGCATCCAGTTTGTATAAACTCCCTGCATTCTTCCCGCTACCATCTGCTTCCGGGGGCCCTCCCGATATCTGGCATCTCCATCAGAAATGTGATTTTGAACAAGAGAAAGACAAAACTGGTACAGAGGGAGGGAGAAAACAAGAAACTCTAGATTGTTTAGTACAACGTCAGGAGTTGAACTCAGAGATAAAGTGTGTGGTTTTTTTTTGTGGTGTGAGTGTGTGTTTGTGTGTGTGTGTGTGTAGGTGTGTGTGTGTGTGTGTAGGTGTGTGTGTGTGTGTGTGTGTGTGTGTGTGTGTGTGTGTGTGTGTGTGTGTGTGTGTGTGTGTGTGTGTGTGTGTGTGTGTGTATTTCTCTTTTTGTGATGTGCGTGTGGGAACCACCAAATGAGATTAAGTGATTCCTGAAGTCAATAGTATCAGCACTATACACACACAAAGACACACACAAAGACACACACACACACACACACACACACACACACACACACACACACACACACACACACACACACACACACACACACACACACACACACACACACACACAAAGACACACTTGGCCTGAGTTCAGGGGCGGGTCAAACTATAAGAATTGGGATGGGGCCGATGCTGGCTGCATAGGGCGATAAGGAATGGAATGGGTCCTGACCTTTGTCTTGATATTTCTACTAAGAAGCCAACCTAGCCCAACCAATGCCAGCACAAACCCATTTCACATGAAAATGTATCGGGGCAGCAGTAGCCTGAAACAGTGTACCCCAGAAACATTGTGAATGTAATTTCGTGAAATGAGGCCAATGAGAGGACACTGTTTAAGAGATACTTTTTTAACTGGTATCTCCTCAGCTATATTATCTATGGACTTCTGGACTTCATTGCAGTATATTTAACAATAGAAACCTTCTCAAATGAAGAATAAAATTAAATGGGGGTCTGTGGTTAATGTGTATCACATCGAGGTCCTTTACAAGTAAAAGGTAGAGAACCAGTGGCCTAAAGTTTAGCAGCCACAGGCTTGTGACCACAAGGTCTCTGGTTTGAATCCTGTGAGCCAGCAGGGGAATCGGGGTGGGAGAGAGGTGGGGGCAGGCCCGGTCTGGTCATTACCTGGCCTACTAAGTGGCCTGCCAGCCTCGCAGTGTTAATTTTGTCAACGAAAATTATGATGAAAGATGTTTGTCAACGAAGGTTTTTTTCATGACGACAACGAGACGTGATGCCACGTTATTGAAGACCATGTGACGCTAACGTGACTAAATAGTTAATTAAATATCGTTGACCACAACTGAGGACACAAAAATGTAATTTACAAAAACCAGGACGAAATTTCTCTTCATGTATGTTGATATTGTTGACTAAAACAAGACGAGACAAAATAATTATAACCTTTCTTAATGCCATCGTCTCGACAGAGCAGTGTGACGGCTGACGGGGAGCTCTGATATTAGCATTAGCTGAAGAGAGCTGAAAAGCTAGTTTTAGCTTAACGTTACCTTGGCTAAAGTTGGGACTATTCATAATCCAGCTGCAGACCTGCAAGCAAAGTACAGCAAGTTGGCAAAGGAGTATTCCAAGGTAAATCCCTTTTTCACTAGTAACGTTACATTGTTTGTATTTCCATCTAGCTTGCGTTAACTAGTGGCTAACCTAGCTCACGCTAACGTGGCTAACTGATCGACCTCTCCCACACATGCACGCAATTAATGACATAATGCGGACAGCCATACCGGTGACAATGTTTAGCTTTTAGTGCCAAATGATAAGAGTCTGAGGCGGAGTCTCAAAAGAGATTGTTGAATGTTTATGTTGCATAAAAAATCACAACAGAGCCTCTGCTACTAGCTAACTGGAACGGAGCAGACTGGGTAGCAAGTGCAACAATGTGTAACGTCCGTGGGGAACCAATGTGCCAACAACCTTTCCGTGGGTGAACTCATTGAGCATAGTTGTCAATTAACACTATCAGTGCCACTTGTTAACATGGTAAAGCATGGTTGAATGCCACCACCGACTTTAATGATAGCGTTGTGAACGCCTAATCTCTCTCTTAAATTATGGCTATGTGTCTAATCTGCCTGTCGTTTATCAATGACTTGTTTGCAGTCAACATTGTCGAAACGGATTGTGTTTTTATCGGTTCATTTTAGTTTTATAGCATTTTGAAAAGCCCTCGTTTTCAAGGAAAATATAAAGATTCCGTGATAAAAGGAATATTCTAGAATACACAAAAACATTGTAATTCTTTGGCCTATTTATGAATCGTTTTCAAATAAACGCTAGATTATCGATAGTATATGTGTACTTATGCACGCTATGGAGGCGGGCTGAAAAATATATTCTCTCGTTTCCTCATCAGCGATCACAGCCACACAAACGCATAGGGAAAAAGCTTATATCTCCGTGAAAACAGGTCTGATTATCCTAAGACTGGTAAAATAGATTCCTTACCTGAGATCAGATGTTATCCAAAAAGATTATTCCAATTCCTGATCGTCATTCCAAGTATCGATCACGCTTATTGATTACAGTGTTGAGTCCTGTAAATACATAATCCACTGGTTTTCCGGGCCGGTGAGCACAATCGATCCTTCAGATGCCTTGAGGGAAAAATAGAGGAAACTGACCACTCCCCCTGCATCAGTCTGAACTGATGGGGTGCAGTTACACAGGGAGAGACGATAGGGGGCGGTATCTTCCCAATTGAGCTCAGAGAGACTCTGCAGCACTAACCCGAGGCTCGATTGATGAAATATGAATTCAAATCGCCAATAAAAAAAAATACGGCAAACAAACGGCATTTCTCGTCGTCGGCACTCTGATAAAACGAGGATATTCGTTGTCGGCATTCAAAGTGTTAATGATACTAATACTAATCTATACAATCACCTGTTGTTGAATAAATACCATTACTTTCTAGTTATTACTAAAAAACAGTATATATAAAACAGTAGCTGTAAAAAAGAAAAAGAAACGTTGTATAATTTATATAATATAATTTCTTTTATTTTTTTAAATGTAATAATTTAATTTAGGACCTGCTCAGAGGTCATCAATCGGCACACATGCGATGCATGCATGCAATTCGTATCTGCAATTAACCCATCCCGTCGTCCTTCCCCCCCAAGGGCAGCCGGGAGCAGACAGGCGTCAACGTGAGCCGCGCCAGGGGACCAATCCAAGTGCTCCTGTCCATCTTCGTCAAGGACGCCACAGCGTTAGCGATCTTGTTGTTGTGCATGTTTTTCCATTGGGTTTATCTTATCGGGGGGGAAACGCACTGGTATCGGATCAGTATAACCAGACCTAGACCACCTCTAACTCTAACCCCTAACCAGACCTAGACCACCTCTAACTCTAACCCCTAAGTTAGGGTTGTGACTTAGAGGTGGTCTAGGTCCGGATAGGGGTTAAGAGTTGGTCTAGCCCCTTACATCCATCTATCTAAATAATAATAATAAATTATATAATGAATGTTTAACTACCCCTAAGTTACCCTAACCAGACCTAGACCACCTCTAACTCTAACCACTAACCAGACCTCTTCCATGTGGCACTTTAACACTGACCTCAGAATGTGATTTTATATAACGTTTTTATGCAAGAAGATTGCAGTCAGTGTGTACTACTACTAGTACTACTGTGTGTTCTGTTTACTTAGTTTACAGTATCCTGTTATAGAATAAACTGCTGCCAGCAGGCAGCAGCCCAGCACTGACCATCACCAACCCTAACTTAGGGGTTAGAGGTGGTCTAGGTCTGGTTAGGGGTGTTAAATGTATTATTATTATTATGTGCGCCCTTACTCATTTGTGTTCTACAGAGGGCGATGTAGTAAATCCAGTACGTGACGTCACTGACGTTTCCTTTCCATTCCTGTTCCGGTCTATTATTTGTCAATGATTGTTGTTGATATATATATAGCGCCACTACGACCGCATCTCGCCCCGCCTGAGAAATAAATATGCCTACGAGGCTGAAGATGATCTGAGTCAATTGAGTTCCATTCAATCGCCACCGCAACGCACTCCGTTTAACAGATTATGGGCCCAGGAATGCCAGTCTAGAGCAACAAGAATATACTAACTAAACCGGGAATGAAGACGGTACCGAGAGATTTCCGTGAACAGTGAAGACACGTCACAGAGTTTCTACAAGCCGCAACCGAACGTTTGGATATAGTAAACTCTGAAGAAACGTGAAAATGGCTGTAGCAGGAACACTACACCAGCAGATTATATTCGATGGAAAAGAAGATAGATATGATCTGTGGGAGACGAGATTCCTTAGCCGTTTACACATTCTGAAGCTAAAAGACACAATTTTGCGAGCGCCCATTGGTGAAGCTGCATTAACTGCAGACGCGATGAGGAATGCAGACTGTTACGCCCAATTAGTGAATGCGCTAGATGATAAGAGCCTTTCATTGATAAGACATGATGCGGCCAATAATGGGAGGAAAGCCCTGCAATTATTGAGGGAGCATTATTCGGGAAAAAGCAAGCCCAGGAATCTAAACCTGTACACATCATTGACCACCATACATATGGAAGACAATGAGACTGTAACTGATTATATGATAAGGGCTGAGAATATAATTTCAGCTCTTCGTGATGCAGGAGAGAACATGAGTGATGGGCTGCTTGTAGCCACTATTCTGAATGGTTTACCAGACTCATTTAGGCCACTAGCTGTCCATGTATGAGGACACAGAATGAGGACAATGTTACATTCAAAGACTTCAAGAGAAGACTAAGAGTCTATGAAGAGTCTGAGAAGATGAGGGCAACTGGCACTGCATATACGGACAGTGTGATGAAGACTAGCACAAGGCAAAGCAAACAAGTCACCAAGACATATAGGAAGGATGGGGAAGCCACTCTGACGTGTTACAGGTGTGGAGAAAGAGGACACACCAGAAACAGGTGCACCCGAAAAGTGTGGTGCAGTCACTGCAAGAGCAACACACACACAGAGTCCCTGTGCAGGAAAAAGGGAAAAGAAGGAGCAAGAAAGGTCGCAGAGGTGGACACCGACGACGACGATCAATGCTTCATGGCCAAGCATGGAAACAACGAGAGGCCATCAACCAACGTGAAGAAAAAGGGGATCATGGTGGACGCCGGAGCGACATCCCACATCGTGAATGATATTGCCAAGTTCAAGAGCTTTGACAACACATTCCAGCCTGACACCCACTCAATGGAGCTGGTGGATGGGACCAAGTGCAGTGGGTTGGCACAACGTAGAGGAACGGCGCTGATCTACCTACTAGACAACGAGGGACGGCAACAAAGAGCACAGCTACAGGATGCACTGTATATGCCGACGTATCCACACGACATCTTCTCAGTGGCAAGAGCAACCAATGCAGGAGCAACGGTGACTTTCAAAAAGGGGGACAGCCACATGATCGCCAAGAAGGGCAACAGGTTTGACCTCCATGAAAGTGGTCATCTGTTTTATTTGCCAACTGTTCAGGAAAAATTCTATACATGCAATATATGTCATGACATGCAAACTTGGCATGAAATATTGGGTCATTGCAATTATGAGGATGTACAAAAGTTACTGGGTGTGGTAAAAGGTATGGAGATAAGAGGCAGTGCAGTCAGGCCAGCACAGCTGTGTGAAATATGTACAAAAGGTAAATTCACCCAGACAAGGAATAGGGAGCCAGACAGAAAGGTTACAGAACCTTTACAGATGGTCCACACTGATTTAGCCGGTCCCATGAGAACCCCAAGATTAGAAGGTCATAAGTATGCACAGTCTTTTACAGACGACTACTCAAGTGCCATGACTGTGTATTTTCTCAAATCCAAAAGTGATGCAGTACACGCCACAGAGAGGTACTTGGCAGACTCAGCCCCTTATGGAAAAGTTAAATGTTTATGATCTGATAATGGAGGTGAATTTACAAGCAAGGAATTCAAAGCACTGTTAACCAAAAATAGGATTAAGCATGAGACATCTGCACCCTATTCACCTCACCAAAATGGCACAGCAGAGAGAGGTTGGTGAACCCTCTATGAAATGGGCAGGTGTATGCTGTTAGACAGTAAGTTGCCAGACAAGCTGTGGAGTTATGCTGTACAGACGGCAGCCTATGTGAGAAACAGGTGCTACAGTAGACGCACAAAGAAAACACCATATGAGATGCTCACAGGCAAGAAACCAAACATGTCCAAACTTCAGAAATTCGGATCTGTATGTTTTGCCTACACACAAGAGAAAGGGAAGTTAGCTTCCAGATGTGAGCAGGGTCTTTTTATTGGCTATGACAAAAACAGCCCAGCTTATCTTGTGTACTATCCAGACACAGAGAAGGTCAGAAAACACAGGTTAGTGAAATTCACAAATGAGACAGCCAAAGAAAAAGAAACACAGACACATGGATCACACATTGAATGTCAGGACAGAGATGCACAGTTACACCCCAGGATCCTTGAAAATGAGGGAAATGATGATGAAAAAATGGAAAATGCATCAGGTCAAAGTGTTCAAAGTGATGTTTCTGAGGCTAAATGTGAACAGCCTAGCACTGAGTGTCAGGGTAGAAGGTACCCACCTAGAGTTAGGAGAAAGCCAGTGTACCTTCAGGATTATGTGACTGAGGATACAGCAGACTCTTGTTATAGAGCAGTTTGTGACATACCACAAAATTACCAGGATGCCATAAGGTCAACCAAATCACATCTGTGGGTAAACGCAATGAATGATGAAATACAGTCACTGAAAGAGAATGACACATTCAAGATCACCCAGTTGCCACCAGGCAAAAAGGCAGTGGGGGCGAGGTGGGTCTATGCTCTCAAGAGTGATACTGATGGATCAGACAAATGTAAAGCAAGATTTGTGGCAAAAGGTTACAGCCAAAAGCAAGGTATTGACTACGAGGAAACATTCTCACCTACAGTTGACATGACAACGGTTAGAGTGGTCATGCAAAAGGCAGTGCAGGAAGATTTAGTATTACATCAATTGGATGTCAAAACTGCATACCTGCATGCACCAATTGATCGTGAGGTCTATGTGGAACAACCTGAAGGTTTTGAGATAAAGTCAGAAACAGGAGAAAAGCTAGTATGCAAATTACATAAATCCCTATACGGTCTAAAGCAGTCAGGCAGAAACTGGAATGCTCTGTTACATGCATATCTCACTGAGAATGGTTTTGAACAAAATCCTGCTGATAACTGTCAATACAAAAGGGAAAAACAAAACGAAAAAGTGATTCTAATTGTATTTGTTGATGATTTAATCATTGCTGGTAACAATGAGGAGGTTGTGAAAGGTGTCAAAATGATGCTCGCTGAGAGGTTTAAAATTAAGGATCTGGGAAAATTTAAACATTTTCTAGGGATAGATTTTAACCAGTCAGAGCGTCAAGTCACAATGTCAAAACAGAGGTATGTGAACAAAATCCTCTCCAGATTTGGAATGCAAGAGTGTAGGTCCAGAGAGACCCCATGTGAATCAAAACTTGAATACACAGAAAATGCAGAAAAATGTGAAGACCCGAGGATGTATAGAGAGGCAGTGGGAAGTTTGATCTATTTGGCTACATGCACTAGACCAGATTTAAGTTTTGTAGTCAGTAAACTTTCCCAGCATCTTTCTGAACCAAGTGAAGAGCATTGGAACACTGTAAAACATGTGTTCTACAACAGACCATGGATTATGTTTTAAAAAGAATGATACAGGTGAACTAGGCCTAATAGTCCACAGTGATGCTGACTGGGCATCAGACGTTGTAGACAGACGTAGTACCACAGGGTACTGTGCCAGTCTAAGTGAGAGAAGCTCTCTCATTTCATGGAAGAGTAGAAGACAACCAACAGTTGCACTTTCTACCTGCAAGGCAGAATACATGGCCTTAGCATCAGCCATACAGGAGTGTATGTATTTGCAACAGCTACTCAAGGGTATTGATGGATGTCAGTATGCACAAACCAAGGTTTATGATGATAACCAAGGAGCTATTGCACTAGCAAGGAATCCTGTAAACAGGCAACGATGTAAACATATTGATATAAAATATCACTTCATAAGAGAAACTGTGAATAGTGGGAGGATATGTTTGGAATATTGTCCTACTGACAACATGATTGCTGATGTGATGACAAAACCAGCCACTAAGCTACGTGACGTCACTGACGTTTCCTTTCCATTCCTGTTCCGGTCTATTATTTGTCAATGATTGTTGTTGATATATATAGCGGCACTACGACCGTATGCCCCGCCTGAGAAATAAATATGCCTATGAGGCTGAAGATGATCTGAGCAATTGAGTTCCATTCAATCGCCACCGCAACGCACTCCGTTTAACAAGGGGTTAGAGTCAGAGGTGGTCTAGGTCTGGTTAATAGGGGCCATAACCAGACCTAGACCATCTCTAACTCTAACCCCTAACCAAACCTAGACCACCTCTAAATCTAACCCCTAACCAGACCTCTTCCATCACCATGTGGCACTTTACACCAACCTCAAAATGTGATTTATCATTTTATGTTTTATGCAATCAGATTGCTACTGTGTGTACTATACACACTACTATTACTATCTACTCAACTACTGTACTGTGTGTTTGTTTACAACACAGTATCCTGTTAGTTAGTTAGTGTTGTTACACTGTTACTGCTGTTACTGTTATTTAATATTTATCAAATAAACTGCTGCCAGCTGAGCAAGGCAAGAAGAGATAATGTGTCTTATTAAGTTATTTCTCCATTCACAGATCGACAGGGCACCCTTCCTGTGTATCACTTGTGCCGCCGACTCAGATTCCCCTAGGTTAAAAAATAAATACGCAATTTAAATCAGAATATGTTCCATGTTGACTATTTCTGACAAGTTTTTTTCCATTAACTAAAACTAGACAAAAATGTCATCCGTTTTCGTCGACTAAATCTAGACTAAAACAAAAAAGACAAAATTGAGACAAAAACTGACTAAGACTAAAATGCTCAGACATTTAGTTGACTAAAACTGACTAAACGAGAAATAAATGAAGATGACTAAATATGATGAAAACGAAAAAGGAGCACTTGACACATGACTAAGACTAAAACTAAAATGAAAATAGCTGCCAAAATTAACACTGCAGCCTCGCCAGGGTGAATGCAGCAACGCAGTATGTAGTCATATTTAGTAGTTATATGTTTGCATTCCTACTCTCAGACCTATTTGTACTAATCATTGAAATACACTGTAAGTCATGTACCCTCTCACACCACAACCAGCTGGATGTATAGAATGTGTGGGATTGGAATGTGTAGAAGACAAACCCATAGAGGAGTAACTGGAGAGTGGAGAACAACTTCATACTGTACTAAAATGTTTCCAGTGTTGGTGTCTTTTGAAACCCCAATCACTAACTGCTGGAGCTCAAAACAAAACAACAACGACAACAAGTTATCCAGAATGTCTGTCAGGGGAGGTACTGGCTGGTTTATGTCAATAATCAATACACTGTAGTTGCAAAAAAGAGGGGAAAAGGTTGACAGATCTCTCTTCTCCTCTCTCTCTCTGTGTCCACCTCTCACCCTGTCTCTCTTCTCCTCTGTCTCCACCTCTCACCCTGTCTCTCTTCTCCTCTCTCTCTGTGTCCACCTCTCACCCTGTCTCTCTTCTCCTCTGTCTCCACCTCTCACCCTGTCTCTCCTCTCTCTCTGTGTCCACCTCTCACCCTGTCTCTCTTCTCCTCTCTCTGTCTCCACCTCTCACCCTGTCTCTCCTCTCTCTCTGTCTCCACCTCTCACCATGTCTCTCTTCTCCTCTCTGTCTCTGTCTCCACCTCTCAGCCTGTCTCTCTTCTCCTCTATCTCTGTGTCCACCTCTCACCCTGTCTCTCTTCTCCTCTCTCTGTCTCCACCTCTCACCCTGTCTCTCTTCTCCTCTCTCTGTCTCCACCTCTCACCCTGTCTCTCTTCTCCTCTCTCTGTATCCACCTCTCACCCTGTCTCTCCTCTCTCTCTGTCTCCACCTCTCACCCTGTCTCTCTTCTCCTCTATCTATGTCTCCACCTCTCACCCTGTCTCTCTTCTCCTCTATCTGTCTCCACCTCTCACCCTGTCTCTCTTCTCCTCTCTGTCTCTGTCTCCACCTCTCACCCTGTCTCTCTTCTCCTCTCTCTGTCTCCACCTCTCACCCTGTCTCTCTTCTCCTCTCTGTCTCTGTCTCCACCTCTCACCCTGTCTCTCTTCTCCTCTCTATCTCTGTCTCCACCTCTCACCCTGTCTCTCTTCTCTCCTCTCTCTCTGTCTCCACCTCTCACCCTGTCTCTCTTCTCCTCTCTGTCTCTGTCTCCACCTCTCACCCTGTCTCTCTTCTCTCCTCTCTCTCTGTCTCCACCTCTCACCCTGTCTCTCTTCTCTCCTCTCTCTCTGTGTCCACCTCTCACCCTGTCTCTCTTCTCCTCTCTGTCTCTGTCTCCACCTCTCACCCTGTCTCTCTTCTCTCCTCTCTCTCTGTCTCCACCTCTCACCCTGTCTCTCCTCTCTCTCTGTCTCCACCTCTCACCCTGTCTCTCCTCTCTCTCTGTCTCCACCTCTCACCCTGTCTCTCTTCTCCTCTCTGTCTCCACCTCTCACCCTGTCTCTCTTCTCCTCTGTCTCCACCTCTCACCCTGTCTCTCTTCTCCTCTCTCTCTGTGTCCACCTCTCACCCTGTCTCTCTTCTCCTCTGTCTCCACCTCTCACCCTGTCTCTCCTCTCTCTCTGTGTCCACCTCTCACCCTGTCTCTCTTCTCCTCTCTCTGTCTCCACCTCTCACCCTGTCTCTCCTCTCTCTCTGTCTCCACCTCTCACCATGTCTCTCTTCTCCTCTCTGTCTCTGTCTCCACCTCTCAGCCTGTCTCTCTTCTCCTCTATCTCTGTGTCCACCTCTCACCCTGTCTCTCTTCTCCTCTCTCTGTCTCCACCTCTCACCCTGTCTCTCTTCTCCTCTCTCTGTCTCCACCTCTCACCCTGTCTCTCTTCTCCTCTCTCTGTATCCACCTCTCACCCTGTCTCTCCTCTCTCTCTGTCTCCACCTCTCACCCTGTCTCTCTTCTCCTCTATCTATGTCTCCACCTCTCACCCTGTCTCTCTTCTCCTCTATCTGTCTCCACCTCTCACCCTGTCTCTCTTCTCCTCTCTGTCTCTGTCTCCACCTCTCACCCTGTCTCTCTTCTCCTCTCTCTGTCTCCACCTCTCACCCTGTCTCTCTTCTCCTCTCTGTCTCTGTCTCCACCTCTCACCCTGTCTCTCTTCTCCTCTCTATCTCTGTCTCCACCTCTCACCCTGTCTCTCTTCTCTCCTCTCTCTCTGTCTCCACCTCTCACCCTGTCTCTCTTCTCCTCTCTGTCTCTGTCTCCACCTCTCACCCTGTCTCTCTTCTCTCCTCTCTCTCTGTCTCCACCTCTCACCCTGTCTCTCTTCTCTCCTCTCTCTCTGTGTCCACCTCTCACCCTGTCTCTCTTCTCCTCTCTGTCTCTGTCTCCACCTCTCACCCTGTCTCTCTTCTCTCCTCTCTCTCTGTCTCCACCTCTCACCCTGTCTCTCCTCTCTCTCTGTCTCCACCTCTCACCCTGTCTCTCCTCTCTCTCTGTCTCCACCTCTCACCCTGTCTCTCTTCTCCTCTCTGTCTCCACCTCTCACCCTGTCTCTCGTCTCCTCTCTCTCTGTCTCCACCTCTCACCCTGTCTCTCTTCTCCTCTCTGTCTCTGTCTCCACCTCTCACCCTGTCTCTCGTCTCCTCTCTCTCTGTCTCCACCTCTCACCCTGTCTCTCTTCTCCTCTCTGTCTCTGTCTCCACCTCTCACCCTGTCTCTCGTCTCCTCTCTCTCTGTCTCCACCTCTCACCCTGTCTCTCCTCTCTCTCTGTCTCCACCTCTCACCCTGTCTCTCTTCTCCTCTCTCTGTATCCACCTCTCACCCTGTCTCTCTTCTCCTCTCTGTCTCTGTCTCCACCTCTCACCCTGTCTCTCGTCTCCTCTCTCTCTGTCTCCACCTCTCACCCTGTCTCTCTTCTCCTCTCTCTGTCTCCACCTCTCACCCTGTCTCTCTTCTCCTCTCTCTGTATCCACCTCTCACCCTGTCTCTCTTCTCCTCTCTGTCTCTGTCTCCACCTCTCACCCTGTCTCTCTTCTCCTCTGTCTCCACCTCTCACCCTGTCTCTCCTCTCCTCTCTGTCTCTGTATCCACCTCTCACCCTGTCTCTCTTCTCCTCTCTCTCTCTGTCTCCACCTCTGACCCTGTCTCTTCTCCCTGTCTCTTGTCTCCTCTCTGTCACTGTCTCTCCCTTCTCTCTGCGTCCACCTCCCACCCTACAGTATCTCTCTTCTCCTCTCAGTCAGTCTCTGTCCTTCCTCCCCGACATCATCTATCTGAATACAACAACAACAACAACAACAACAACAACAACAGCAGCAGCCTTGCCTTTGGTCCTAAAGCCACTAATCTAAACCTGACTAAGTAGTATTTTGCCAGTTTAGAATGCAGTTGTTGTCAGTGTGGTTCACAGAGTCAGAGGATGATTTAAGGTCAGTGGTTTTTCAAGTCACTTTCTCTTGGGACCTACAACTTTCAAAAAAGATAATTCACTCACCGCCCAGAACGCTGCTGTGATGCAGGGTATTGTGTAGAGGACTTTATCTATCAGAAGTCATCTGTTTTAAAATGAATAGCCTACTAGACTACATTATATATATCATAATCCATCAGTTTTAAAATGAATAGCCTACAAGACTACATGATATATATCAGAATTAGGGATGTTCGATATTGGCTTTTTTACCTATTGTCCAACTCTTAATTTCCGATACCGATATCAACCGATACCGATATATGTGGGGTTTCCCCCCCAAATTTTTTTTTTCAGGTAATTATTTATTAACATTACACATCTCTTGTCGTGGAATTAACACAACATTATGCATACTTTTCACAATAAATAAAATAAGAATTTGTTCTTACTTGCTTGCCTGGGTAAATAAAGGTTAAATAAATGTAAAAAAAGATATATATAAGACATCCCTTATCAGAATGCATCTGTTTTAAAACAAACAGCCTACTGAACTATAGTATATATATATATATATATATATATATATATCAGAATCCCTCCTGTTTTAAAACGGATAAACTAGACTATAGAATATCTATCAGAATTCATCTGTTTTAAAACTAATAGCATACTAGACTACAGTATATCTATCAGAATCCATTCTGTTTTAAAACGAATAGCCTACTAGACTACAGTATATCTACCAGAATTCATCCTGTTTTAAAACGAATAGCCTACTTATTTATAGTATTTTATTCAGCATACTGATTTATAGTATTATATTTAGCCTACTTATTCATAGTATTCTATTCAGTCTACTTATAGTATTTATAGTATTCTATTCAGTCTACTTACAGTATTGATAGTATTCTATTCAGTTTACTTATATATACTGTAGTATTCTATTCAGCCGACTTATTTATAGTATTCTATTCAGTCTACTTACAGTATAGTATTCTATTCAGCAGACTTATTTATAGTATTCTATTCAGCCTACTTATTTATAGTGTTCTATTCAGTCTACTTACAGTATAGAATTATATTCACTCAACTTACATTATTTATAGTATTCTATTCAGTCTACTTATTTATAGAATTCTATTCAGCCTATGGGATGGGATTCGACCTGAATTATACATAGCATTCTGGGACCAGTTGGGCCCATTGTTGCTCGAGATGATTGAACACACAACAGGGGGGATTCTTGAGAGATGTAAATATGGCTTTAATTTCTTTACTACTCAAAAAGGACAAGGACCCCAATGACTGTGGCAGTTATAGGTCCCTGAGTCTTCTCGTGGCTGATCTAAAAAATGTTGCCAAAGTACTAGCCCGACGTCTACAGAAGTATATGACGGTGCTGGTACACTGTGATCAAACCGGATTTATTCGGGGGCGCTTAGCCGCAGATAATCTCAGAAGGTTATTACATATAATTGACAACAGTAAGGACAATATAACTCCGGCCACGATTCTGTCTTTAGATGCCATGAAGGCATTCAATAGACTATTGTAGTCATATCTTTGGATGGTACTGGAGGCTATGGGACGCCTTTTGCTTTTTCCAAATCCAACTGTGCAAAAATGCTTCCGCATTCGTCACCGGAGGTACCGTAGTGGCGTGCGGTAATGCGCCTTTCATTTTCCTTCACGCAGCGCCCAGCGGCGGCGTGCTCGCTCAGGTGCGTGCGTGCGCCGGCGTGCTCGCGAGGTGCTCGCGCATGCGCATGAGATCCCGCCTTAACAATATATATAAGTCACCGCCCCAAATTCAGTATCCAGAAATAGCTCAATTGGCAAGACGCCATGGCTGTGGATCCTACAGCTAGTTGCTGGTGAGTTCGAATCCCGTCAAATATATTTTTTTTAACGTGATTTTTTTTTAACGTGTATTCTTTCGCCGGTTAAGGTTAGGCATGGTTAAGGTTAAGGTTAAGGTTAGGCATAGTTTCGGAGTTGGTTAAGGTTAGAACGGTTAAGTTTAGGCGCTGTTAAGGAGCTGGTTAAGGTTAGAGTTTGTCAAAGAGAATGGCAATATTCTTTCTATGGTTAAGGTTAGGCATGGTTAAGGTTAAGGTTAAGGTTAGGCATTGTTTCGGAGTTGGTTAAGGTTAGAACGGTTAAGTTTAGGCGCTGTTAAGGAGCTGGTTAAGGTTAGAGTTTGTCAAAGAGAATGGCAATAGACAGCCTATTTCCGCGCGACAGCTCCCAAAGCGGGCCTGAAAAGAAAGGCGCTTTACCGTAGTGGCGTGCGGTGACGAATGCTTCCGCATTTTTGCACTGTTGGATTGGGAAAAAGCCACACGCCTATGGGACTTGGAAAGGAATTTATACATATGATTAAAGTGCTCTATACCTCACCGTCAGCAATGATAATGAGCTAAATATGCTCCACACTCTTCCCGGTCTCTAGATCTTCTAGGCAGGGTTGTCCTCTGAGCCCCGGACTATTCGCGCTTTCCCTTAATATAATTGATGATTTCGGTAAATTATCAGGCTTCAAAATTAACTGGCCCAAATCAGCTTGTTTAACTCTTAAGTTGGCCAAAGCGGTACAACTACCGGCTGACATCCCCATAGTTGAACACTTTAAGTACTTAGGCATAGAGATTTCCCCACACTAAATCAGACAACTAAATATAACTTCACAGGTACATATAATAAAATACACCAAGATCTAAATAGATGGTCGAGCCTTCCTAATATATATATAACTCATTACAGGCCAGAGCATCCATAATCAAAATGAACATACTACCTAAGATACATTTTCTTAGCTCAATGCTCTCTGTATTTTCTAATGGTGTGTGTTAGTGTTAGTGTGTTCTCTGTCTTTTCTAATGGTGTGTGTTAGTGTTAGTGTGTTCTCTGTCTTTTCTAATGGTGTGTGTTTGTGTTAGTGTGTTCTCTGTCTTTTCTACTGGTTTGTGTTTGTGTTATTGTGTTCTCTGTCTTTTCTAATGGTTTGTGTTATTGTGTTCTCTGTCTTTTCTAATGGTTTGTGTTTGTGTTAGTGTGTTCTCTGTCTTTTCTACTGGTTTGTGTTAGTGTGTTCTCTGTCTTTTCTAATGGTTTGTGTTTGTGTTAGTGTGTTCTCTGTCTTTTCTAATGATCTGTGTTTGTGTTATTGTGTTCTCTGTCTTTTCTAATGGTTTGTGTTTGTGTCAGTGTGTTCTCTGTCTTTTCTAATGGTTTGTGTTTGTGTCATTGTGTTCTCTGTCTTTTCTAATGGTTTGTGTTTGTGTTAGTGTGTTCTCTGTCTTTTCTACTGGTTTGTGTTAGTGTGTTCTCTGTCTTTTCTAATGGTTTGTGTTTGTGTTAGTGTGTTCTCTGTCTTTTCTAATGGTTTGTGTTAGTGTGTTCTCTGTCTTTTCTAATGATCTGTGTTTGTGTTAGTGTGTTCTCTGTCTTTTCTAATGATCTGTGTTTGTGTTAGTGTGTTCTCTGTCTTTTCTAATGATCTGTGTTTGTGTTCGTGTGTTCTCTGTCTTTTATAATGGTTTGTGTTTGTGTTAGTGTTAGTGTGTTCTTTTCTAATCGTGTGTGTTTGTGTTTATGTTAGTGTGTTCTCGCTCTCTTCTAATGGTGTGTGTTTGTGTTAGTGTGTTCTTGCTCTCTTCTAATGGTGTGTTTGTGTTAGTGTGTTCTCTGTCTTTTCTAATGCCGTGTGTTTGTGTGTTCTCTTGCTTGGTGCCCTTGGTGCTCTCCTCTGGCCCTATAGCCTGGTGTATCAGTGATCACAGATGAAACAGCCCTTGAACTCGTGTCTATTCCCTACGGCCTGGTGCTCTGCCTGTACCTCTCAGGAAACCACCTCTTTGGCCCCAATCCACAGTTCTCCCACCTTGGTTATTGTCATGGTCATAGGAATCGCTATGCTGTGCGGCCTGGTGTTTTTCCAAAGCGCTCTGGTCCTTACCGAGCGGTGTGGAGGTGAGGAGTGAGTCAAGTGATCTAGAAGACATCCAATGAAGTTATCTTAATTTCAGGCTTCCAGAATTCTCACAAATTCCTAAAAGAAAGCAACACAGCCACAGGCCCATACCCACAGCATTAAATTGAACTAATTGATGTTTTGATGCGACTCTACTTCACCACTGTCTATCCTGCATGTTTTGCTGAAGCTGTTTTGCACCCAATTAGTGTCTCCCGAGGCATAAGTGTCCAGCTTTAGCTCAAACCCTGTCTTCCCAGTCCCCTAGTCTCTCCTCTTGTGTCTCCTCCCAGTGGGGTCACGTCCCCAGTCTTCATCACCTGTCACCCCCTCCAACTCAATCAGTCCCTTGTGTATTTGGTCAGTCAGTGTTGGCTCATTAGTGTCACCTTCTCCAGCTAAGCCGCTACTTATAGTCGTTATTTGTTTGCCTGTTATTAGGCTTGCCACGGTAGTCAGTGGTAACGTTGCTCACTGCTGACTTTCCTTACAGTCCCTTTGTGCCACCTTAGCAACTGCTTGACAACCACCTGTCACATGACTGATGCCAGTGACAAACAGTGAATGATGTGACAGTGAGTTTAACAAAAAGGCTGGCTTGCTAGACAGACAACTCAGTGGACCTCATTCTCAAACGTATTTCTTATTATTAACTCCACTTATGAAGTTCTCCATTCTGGCATTCCTGAACAGTTTCTTGTCTGGGTACACATGTGTCGGAGGAAGCATGTGATAGTCACCGCCCTCCCGGACCGACGGTAGGGGGTAGAGTGCGCAACGACCAGGAAGGGGATTGGGAATTGGCATAACGACTAACATTGGGATGGGAGAAAATTGGAAAAAGAAAGGAGGAAAAAGATAATTCAAAAGACATTTAAATAGTTCATTCTATAGTCTTGTTCTCTATTGTTATTATTATAAAGTGTTTTACCTTGCTTAGTGTGCACATTGTAAGAGCCAGTGGAGAAAGAAACATTCCACTGCTCATCTTACTGGTATCGACAAATAAAACATTGAACTGGCACGTGGACTTGAACATCAATCATGTAAATTGAACCATGCCATCCAATAGGGGGGCGGTGATTCTGGATGTTCTGGTAGATGGACATGGTGGTGGTTGGATGGGGGGGCGTGTGGCATTGTGGGTGGTCTGGGATGGCCCTGGGACCTTTGGGACGCTTTGGGGTGCTGTGGGGGATGTGGTGGGTTCTTCATGCGAGAGTCCCTGGGTTGTCGGTGGGCTGGGGGTTCGGCGATGGGGGGCTGGCCGGGGTCTGTCGGGACGCATGCTGGTGTTTGACTCTGGGGGAGGTCTGGGGGGGGTTTGGTTGGAGCCCTATGGTGCCTATGGCTTCGGCTGGACCTTTCCCGAACTATCCCTGGAGTTGGGTGCGTGGGGGGGGGGGGCTCGCTAGGGCTTCTGCTGTGTTCCGGGGTGTTAGAGATCAGCCCCACCACCACCGTGTCGTCCGCAAACTTCACTATGGAGTTGAAGCTGAACCTGGCCACACAGTCATGTGTGTACAGTGAGTATAGCAGGGGGCTAAGAACACAGCCCTGGGGGACCCGATGCTCAGGGAGATTGATTTGGAGGTGTGTCCACCCACCCTGACCACCTGGGGCCTGTCGGTCAGAAAGTCCAGGATCCAGGCGCTCAGGGCGGTGTTCAGGCCCAGATCAATCAGCTTGTCAACCAGTCTGGTGGGGACTATAATAATAATAATAATATCTTAAATTTATATAGCGCCTTTCAGGAGACCCAAGGCGCTTAACAGCTAAGGGAGGGGGACAGGGAACAATGTAACAACAAAATATTAATCAAAAGGAAAGAAAAGAAAGAAAACGAAAGAAAAAGGGGAAATCAGGCAGAGTCATTTACAAATTTGGTGAAAAGATGGGTTTTGAGTTGGGATTTGAAAGAGTGCAGGGATGTAGCACTACGGATGTTTGGAGGGAGTGAGTTCCAGAGGGTGGGTGCGGCCACAGAGAAGGCTCTGGGACCAACAGTCTGCATGTTGGTGGTGGGGATGGAGAGGAGAAACCTGAACTATAATCAATGAACAGAACCAAGCTCCGGACCTGGTGTTCACATGCCTTCAAGCGACATTGTACTTATTTTATGCCTATTCTTAAGTCTGCACGTTTACATTGCACTACTTTTATTGTCTTTTATATCTATTCTTATGTCTGCAATTTATGCATTGTTTTTATTCTTTCAATTGTGTGCTGATTTTATGCTCATGTTCATTTTATACTAATTGCTGTGGGGCACTCTGGACAGTGGTCCATGTGTGAAAAAAAGTACTAGATAGTTATTAATATTTATTATAGTCATATTGTAGAAATGTGTGCATTGAAATGTCTGTAAAGTCTCGACGACATTGAAGATGAGGGTGACCTCAATTGTCTTTTCGAGAATAAATAAAGGTTTGAATGAATTGAATGAATAATCAGTGATCAATCACGCTATTTAAAAGGGCCAAATCTGCACCCTAGGCCTACATACACACTATGGCATATCTACTGCTGCTGGAAGATATCGCTGATCGTGGGCTGAGGAGGGAGCAGAGACGCTGCAGGCTACCTGTCCTAATGGAGCGGTGCAATACCCATCACCTCACCTGTTATCTCATCCCATGCCTGTTAGGGTTTGAAACCGACCTCAAACGCACGGCACAGACAGGTAGTTCAGAGTTAGCCAAATACTAGGGCGTATTTATTTTCAGAGTCAAAAAGGAGCAAGTAACAATCTTGAAACAAAGGGAGACTGCCTTCAGCAGAGTTATCTGCGGCTCTGCAGATCCTCTTGGTGTTCGAGGTGGGGAAACGGTGTTGACGCCGAAGCGGCTCTGCAGATACTCCCAGCTTCAACTCGAGGTGGAAAAGAGAGAGAGAGAGAGATCAATAACAGTCCACATCACACAGAGGCAGTGCGGTCTCCTCCTCCCTTAGCTGAGTCCAGAACAAACAAAACGATATCTTCAGTGTTCACCACAACACACAATTTAGCTGAGGGTCAGTGCAAAACAAAAACGATAATCTTCAGTGTCTCTTCTAAACACACACCCCAGCTGAGTCCAGTGCAAGCAAAATGATAATCTTCAGTGTCTCCTTTAACACACAACTTAGCTGAGTCAAGTGTAAGCAAAAATAGAACTCTTCAGTGTTCTTCAAAAACACACAAAACAGAATAGTCCAAAAAGGGGTTTGGTTCAAACTCACTAAAGCGCAAGAGTAAAGCGGGTAAACGAGGCGCAGCTCATAACGGGGGGACAAGGTTTTCACCAGCGGCAATCCACAGATGTCCTGGAGGGAGAGTAGACGAGACACAGCAACGGGGAACAACAGGCAGAAACAGAAGTATTCAAAGCAGTAATACTCAAAACGACCCGACGTCGATTGAAGGGAAGTCCCAGTATAAAAAGCCGCTGGGGCGCTAATCAAAAACTATGACAGGTGCGTGCTGGAATTGATACTTGCTCCAAAAGCGTGTGGCAGGGAATGCACCAATCAACACAGTACCTTAAAGGAGCGGAGCGTGTGGCGGGGAATGCACCAATCAACACAGTACCTTAAAGGAGCGGAGCGTGTGGCGGGGAATGAACCAATCATCACAGTACCTTAAGAAGCGTGTGGCGGGGAATGAACCAATCCTTACAATGCCTCTGTTTTTGAGTGGCCTTGTACCCCGTATTGATACTACTAAATAAGATGTCACACTTATGTTATACTCCTTATCTTACTCTGTATCCACATCTGTCTGTGCATACCTGCATATCATCCTTTTTACATATCTGTAGATACTATATCTGTACATATCCCGTACCTACTCTTACTCATACTGCTGGCCAGTATGACTTACTACAATAGGGACTTTGCCTGTATCACTGTACATATTACAACATAGAACAACAACAACAACTCTGTAGTAGTATTGTACTACATAGTACATCTGACTAATTCATATATGTTATACCCAGCTTAATCACCTGTACGTTGTATATTACTATTGCACTTTACTGTTATATTTGCACTCTAGTTGGATGCCAAACCAATTAGTTTTACTTGTGCTGTATAATGACAATACATTTGAATAGAATCGAATACAATTTGTATCAGTCACAAATAGCTTTTGCGTTGCCTGTGGATTCTGTGTGCACATGGTCCTGTCATTGAATGCTCTTATAAGGAGCTGGTGGGGTATTTATATATGCAAATTCAGAATGCGTGTTCAATTTAAGAATCAGTGGCATTCTTCATTCAGGATAGCACAGCTGCGAACACTTTGGCTTTTTAAGAACACATTTTCACGTGTTCATGAATCCGGCGGGATCTTTCTTAAGTTTGTTCTTACGAAGTTCGTGAGAAGATATTTAAGGAAAAAGGGCACCTCTCGTGCCACTGCCCACATTGTCACGATGCCGAGATGCCTACAGTGACAAGTGAGACAAGCCGGCCCTGTGGGCTACTGACTACATGCTGGGCCCAGGAGGGACTCCCCCCTAACCCCGGTAAAGGCCAACGGGAAGGACGCCACCACGCTACTGGACTCCGGAAGCATCGTGATGCTGGTGAGGCCCGAGTTTGCCCAACAACCCCGCCTTGCTACGAAGGTGGGGGTCACCTGCATTCACGGTGAGACCCGAGAGTACATGAAGACCCGGCTGGTGCTGCAGACCACCAGAGGAACGTACACGGGGTGCGCGGGCATTGTACTGGACCTGCCCATGGACATCATAATTGGACATGACCTCCCACTCTTCCGGCCGCTCTGGCTGAATCCCGATAACCAAACCGGGGAACCCCCACCCCGACACCACCCAGACAGCACCCCGGGTGTACAACCGGGGCACGCAACCCCGAGAGTTCGCCCCCGGTGACAGAGTGATGGTCCTCGTCCCCACCTCAGAGTGCAAGTTCCTGGCAAAGTGGAATGGACCCTTTGAGGTAATGGAAAGAGTGGGCAATGTCAACTATAGAGTGCGACAGCCAGGACGAAGACATCCGACCAAGGTATACCACATAAATGTACTTACGAAACTGGTGGCCCACGATGTGTTCTTCTCTCTCTCCCCTCCTTCCGTTACAACCAAACCGGAACGGCCACAGTGCCGATGGGCGAGCAGCTGACACCGGACCAGAAACGGGAGCTAAAAGAGCTGGTCCAGAGGTACCAGGACGTATTATCATCGGAACCAGGACACACCACGATGGTAGAACACTAAATAATAACGGAACCAGGAAAGAAGGTGAAGTTATGGCCTTACCGGATCCTGGCGGCCCGACGAGAAGCCATCACAAAGGAGGTAAAGCCATGCTGGATGTGGGTGTCATTGAAGAGTCCCACAGCGGCTGGTCAAGCCCCATCGTGCTGGTACCGAAACCAGATGGACAAGGTTCTGTAACGACTTCAGAAAACTGAACAAAATAACCAAATCCACCATATCCACTTTGCCCAGGGTCAAAGAGATGATCGAGCGCCTGGGCCAAGCCCAGTTCATCATGACGCTGGACCTCACGAAGGGGTACTGGCAGGTACCCCTAGCCCCGATAGACCGGGAGAAGACAGCATTCGCCACACCGGAGGGGCTCTTCCACTACAGTCGGGTTACACAGAGCCCCGGCCACGTTCCAGCGACTCATGGATAGAGTCTTGCGGCCCAATCAGCACTATGCAGCGGCATACCTAGATGATATCGTCATCCATGGAGAAGAGTGGGGGACCCATCTCCAACAGGTGGAGGCGGTACTGCAAGCCCTGAGGGGGGCGGGGCTGACCACAAACCCCAAAAAGTGTTGCCTAGGCCTCCGAGATGCCGACTACCTAGGGTACACCATCGGCCGTGGCCATGTCAGACCCCAGGTCGGAAAGGTCGAGGCCATACAGAGTTGGCCCGCCCCCAAACCAAGAAACAGGTACGAACATTTATAGGGCTTGCTAGCTACTACCGCTGATTTGTCCCCCACTTCTCATCCCTACCAGCACCGCTAACAGACCTGACCCGGAGCCGGCTGCCAGACCGGATCCTGTGGATACCGAGACGGAGAAGGCCTTCGTGGAGCTAAAGGTGGAGCTAAAGGGCCACTACCACAACAGCGATAACGGGCACCACAATCACCGGTACTATGACCGTGAGAGGGCGTCTGCCAGCACGTTGTCCCTCCCACGAATGTGGCGAATATCCAAGTTATACGCTTGGAGGAACAAACTCCATCGCATCAAACGATGGTTCGAGTTCACCATACTGCGAAGAAAAACCAAAGGGTTATGGTCTGTATACACAACAAGGGGTAAACTGGACGACCCAACGTAAACATCAAAATGGTTCAAGGCAAGAACCAAAGCGAGCGCCTCCTTCTCTATAGTAGAGTAGTGCAGTTGATGCCTGTCAAACTTTTTAGAAAAGTAGCACACTGGGTGCTCCACCTCTAATGCATCCTCCTGCAGGAGGACGGCTCCAGCACCGAGGTCACTAGCATCCACTGCCAACTTGAACGGCAGCTGAAAATCAGGAGCTGACAGAACGGGAGCACTAATCAGAATACCCTTGATGCTCTCAAAAGACTGTTGACAAGTCTCAGTCCACACGAAAGGTACCTTAGGACTGAGCAGATTGGTCAGAGGGGCAGCAACAGAAGCAAAGTTCCTACAGAAACTCCTATAGTACCCTGCCATACCTAGGAAGCGCTTCAACTCCCGCCTGGTGATGGGAGCAGGGAAGCCCACTATAGCCTCCACCTTAGCTGCAATGGGGCACACATGCCCACGTCCAACCACCTTACCCAGGTAGGTAACCGTGGCCTGTCCAAATTCACATTTTGCAAGGTTAACTGTCAAGTTAGCATCACCCAACCGCGTGAACACTTCCGCCAGATGCTCCACATGTTGTGACCAAGAGGAACTGTGGATAACCAGGTCATCCAGATATGCCTCACAGAACGCTACCCCGGCCAGGACCTTGTTCACTAGCCGCTGAAACGTCGCTGGGGCATTCCGCATGCCAAAGGCCATCACTGTATACTGGCAGAAACTCTCTGGTGTGACAAAAGCGGATATCTCACGTGCTCGCAGAGTAAGCGGAACCTGCCAGTATCCCTTTAGCAAATCCAATTTACTTACAAAGGCTGCCGAACCCACCCGATCGATACAGTCATCCATCCGAGGAAGAGGGTACGAGTCCGGCTTGGTTACTGCATTAACTTTACGGTAGTCAGTACAGAACCGATGAGTGCAGTCTGGCTTATCAACAAGCAGGCAGGGGGAGCTCCATGCACTAGAACTGGGCTCCGCAATGCCATGTCTCACCATATAGTCTACTTCCTTACTCAAGATCCGTCGTTTTTCCGGATTCACCCTGTAGGCATGTTGCTTAATTGGCCCTGCACTACCAACATCAATGTCATGCTCGAGTACATTAGCTAACAAAGTATCCTTGAGACGTATCCATCATTGCATCCTCTAAAACCGCCTCTTCAAAGAGGGACGACAAGGAGACATCCTTGTTTTGCTCTAGTACCAACTGCTCATGAGACGGTATCACCTTACCAAAACCCTCATCAGGGCCACTTTTCAACTCAACAAAGAACGTGTCACTAAGTGTCATTTCACAATCTGAGTTAACAACATCATGGGTGTCACGTTTGACCTTTGACATTGCGCGTGTTACAGCACACACAGGAAACACTCCTGGATGTTTCTGTGCCAGCTCATCAGGAACCTCAGAAACTACAGGGATGGGAATTACAACTGGAGTAGCCAGCACTTTGCCACCGGCCAAATCGTTCCCTAGAATGAAGGACACACCCTTTATGGGGATGTGAGAACACACTCCTACAACAACATTGCCTGATACTAAGGGAGAGTTTAGCGAGACCTCATGCAAAGGGGTATTCACAAAGCCTCCTCCAAAGCCCTGAACAATGGCACCGGAATGCAATGAAGAATTTTCCGAAAATGGCAAAATCCCATCCAGAATGAGAGACTGAAAAGCTCCTGTATCTCTCCATATTGTAATAGCCTGCTTTGACCCTAATGCACCAACTAGGGAAACAAATCCATCCATCATAAACGTTGAGGAGCCCTCTAGCTCCCTGTCTGCACCTTTGATACTACGCACCCCACCCTCTAATGTCGGCATAGGTGTCCTGCCCATGATTTCTACCAGAGCCACAGTTTTTACATTCTTCTGCTTAAGCACAGGGCACCCAGCAATGATATGACCAGGCTCCTTACAGTAAAAACAGATAACCCCCTCTGGGAATGCACTAGCAGAGCCACCTTGCCTAGGAGTCGAAGTAAACCGACCAGCAGACTAAATAAATAGGGAACCGGCTCCCGTGAAAAGGACGCCTACCCCTGGACTCAACACGGCCCTCCTCTACAAAGACAGATTTGTGTGTCAACACAAACTCATCAGCCAAGACAGCAGCGTCGCCTATCTGCAATACCCTACGCTCATTTAGATGTGTGGAAACGGTATCAGGAACACATCTCTTAAATTCCTCTAGGAGGATCAACTGCCTAAGCTGCTCTCTTGACTCTGCTCTCTGAGAGGTGCACCACCTGTCAAACAGGTTCTCCTTCTCTTTTCCGAATTCAACATACGACTGTCCCTCCGACCTGCGATAGCCTCTAAAACGCTGACGATTGGCCTCGGGGACCAACTCATAAACTCTCAATATGGAAGCTTTAACAAGCTCATAGTCAGCGCTTTGTTCAAGGGACAGAGCAGTATAGGCTTCTTGTGCCCTACCAACAAGAACACATTGCAGCAGCAGTGTCCAGGCTGTATCAGGCCACTTCAATGTGGTTGCCACCCGTTCAAAAAGGGGAAAATATCTTTCCACCTCTTTCTCAAAAAAAGGAGGCACCATCCTAATATTCCTGCCTACATCAAAACCGGAACGCGACTCTGACTGCAGAGCCCCCACCTGTAAGGCAGCATGCTTAAATTCAAGCTCCTTCTGCGCACGCTCGTGCTCCAGCAACATGTGTTTCTCCTTAAGCTCACGCTCCTGCTCACGCTCTTTAAGCTCACGCTCCTCTCTCCTCTCCTTAAGCTCACGCTCCTCTCTCCTCTCCTCACGCTCTTGTAGCAGCTGTCTTTCCTTAAACTCCAACTCCCTAAGCCTCCACTCACCCTCCGCACCAGATAGCAGCGGAGACGCGTCAGACAAAGTAGGCTCCTCCACCCTCGCCACAAGCACCTGCTCCCTAACGAGCAAAACCCTCAAAGCACCCAAGGCAGTTGGTTTTAAACGTTTCTCACTGGGAGTAAGCTCTACCTTGTAGTGCACAGCAAGCTCCAGAAGCTGTTCTTTGGAAAACCTCTCCAACATGTCATGTGAAGGGTGATCAACAAAATCCCTAATGGAAGCCATCTTTTCTGCACCAGCGCCACAACCCGTTCACTTTAGAGTCACCAAAAAGCTGCCAAAAGCACCCTAGTACACACACAATCTACCTAAAGAACCACCAAAGAGCCACTAAAGAACCACTGAAGACACACTACAGAACCACTGAAGAACCACTGAAGAACCATAAAGAATGCTAATGCCACTACTAATAATCATAAAGGGACGCGGTGGAAATGTGAGCTCTACTGAGCGCACCTTTCTAATTTGCAAAAAAAAAAAAAAAAAAAAAAAACCACCTTGATGACGCGCAGGAGGTCAGGTGCTAACAGGTAGGCTATCCAAATACTCAAAACAAACAAAATAAATACAACAAACAAATTCAAACAGGTGCCCCTTCTAACCTGATATGACTACTTACGCTTCTACATCTAAACTGCAGTCAAAACGGCCCACCACATGTCTACCCTAAAGAAAACACTAAATCAGGCCCTACCACACTACCTGTGTTTTCTGGCCCCCTATCCTACCTACCCTTAAACTAATGCCCTGTAGACCTAACCCTCTTCAACCACACCTGCTACCAGCCAGAGATCATATTTGACCATCCACCCGTCAAGTACATGGTATGGTACAAGACAAGCAGATGGTACTAATCACTTCTCTGACTGCCCCAGGAGTATATGGTGCACAGGAAGCTAACCAACAACCAGAAAATAATGTCCCTATCTACATGTGGTGTGCACTAAACTATATATTTTAACAGCATTAAGTAGTCACATCAAATTACAAACAAATAAGGGCATACTCACCTGTTTGATGAACGGCTCCAGCCCCCACGTTACACAATATGTAACGAACACCACCCACACCATAGCACCATGACACACCATGCAAAACCCAAAAAAAAAAAACCAAACAATTTCTATGGGTAAATATCCCGGATGAGCCCCCAACTGTTACGACCCTGGCTCAAAGGCACGCAACCTATGTGCAAAACCGACACCAAAACCTGTGTTTAACCCAAAAAGACTACTTTAACAATGAAATACTGATATTAACTAAAGAAACAAGAATAGAAGAACGTGATAACTCTCTCTGTTAACCCACACTCCTCTAACCACAGACCCTGCATGTGTGACTCAAGGGCTGGTTTTAAGCTCCCAGCAGGTAACCAATCAGCAGCAATTAGCTAATTAGCAGCCCTCACCTGTATGCCCAGTGACACAGCAGTGATCAGGCAGTGACACAGGAGTGATCAGGCTCATGGTACATAACATGGCTCCAGACTTCACCAAACCACTAGTGGTGCATACGGACGCCTCAGAAACCGGGGTGGGTGCCGTGCTATCCCAACTGCAAGGAGATGAGGAGCACTTATATCAGCTGCCCAGGGAACAAAAATATTCCACAGTCGAGAAGGGATGCCTGGCGATCAAGTGGGCCTTGGGAGAGTTAAAATACTACCCTAACCCTCGTAACTGACCATTCACCACTAGTCTGGATGTTACGCAACAAGGAGAATAATACGAGGGTCACCCGGTGGTTTCTCTCACTCCAACCCTTTGCCTTTAATGTCGTCCACAGGTCCGGAGCGGGTGCAGATGCGCTCTCCCGGAGAGATGCGCTGGCATCTTGGATCGCCCCTCTCTCCCACTCGGAGCTGAGGGGGGGATATGTGGCAGACCGGCTGGCGTAATAGATGGCCGCTATGTGTCGGCCAAGGTACTGGAGCATATGCCCATATTAGGATTTCCGGAGACTCCAGGCAGAGCAGAGCGCATCAGCACAGATGAAGCGCACCTGTGCCAGACACGCCCCGAGACAGGTGAGCGCAAAACACCACACAATCAAGCAGCATATAAAATGGAGACAGAGTGACAGAATCATTGGAGTAGCTGAGGGGAAACCTGTACGGATCGAGAGAGGAAGTGAGTAAGAGAGAAGATAAGAAGAGGAGGAAGATTGTTGTCTGCTGCCATGCTGTGTTTATCTGCTTTTGGAAGGAGGACCCTGCTGTGTGCTATAATAACCCCTGATCCTATGAGAAGAACCCGCATGTGTATCGACCCCTGCCTGTCTGACTTCTCTTCTCCCGGATCATCCCCCGTCCGTACCTGAACCGCTCTCTGTGGACCGAACCCCGCTAACGGACCAAGACACTTCTCTGGAATTACGGACTGGCTGACGATCACACTAACCCCTCCTTTTCACCTAAACAGCATTAAAACTGCTGTTAAACTTGCTTCTACTTTGTGCTGTGTGTATTTTGTTAAATCCAATCTGGTGACAGCTCATAACACCCCCGATTCTGTCACAGTGTGTGACACAGCAGTGCAAACTAATTCATGGTGTTTGATGTAAAGCACACTGACGCCAGAGTGCATTCTGCTGAATAGTGAGATGAAGCACATCCTACCTGGTCAGCAACATTGTTGTAAACCTTGCCCCAGAGACATTATAGTAGAGGTAATTATAGGTCGGTATAAACTATTGTATATTAACACTCATAGTATATTAACCCTTGGAACAGACCAGGGACGAATAGCCGTGAAGCGCCACAAACAAATTTCGAGTGTGCCTGGTCATTCACACCAACAGCGATTCCCCCACGCGTCAGTCGCCCCCTGCTGTCACAGGTAGAGCTGATGCTTATCATGGGTTAACACATTTTAAATCCATGACTTTACCATTCTGTCTCTGTTTGTACCTGTCTCAGACCCGAGAGTCTCTCTCCGTTGTCTATCACCTGCGCTGTTCTCTCTCCACTCACGGTCCCACAAACCCTCCCCTCTGTGTGTGTGTGTGCGTGTGCGTGTGCGTGTGTGTGCGTGCGTGCGTGCGTGCGTGCGTGTGTGTCTTTCTCTGCCATCTCCTCTCACCCAAATGGACTGCATTTATAAATATAATATATATATATTTATTTCGTTTTATTTTTATTTTTTTTTATTTTTTATTTTTTTTAGCGTTTATCGCTTTTCTGGTCAAGCATGACCGACAGATACAGGGTGAAACGGGATATAGAGCAGGGGAAGACATTCTGGCAAATGACGGCGGGTCCGGGAATCAAACTCGGAGTCCACCAGATCCGTGACGCAGCACGGTTCTCCCCGACGCAGAAATAGCGCTGAGATATGCGGTGAGCTACTGGAGCTCCCTATTTATTTAGTTTTGATGTTTTTATAATCTGGTATATGTCCGATTCGCTGATGATAGCTCACGCTGAAAATAGACTGAAACCATCGCTGTAGCTCAAGGGCCGGCGTGGCACCCCTGGTGTGAACAGTCTAATCTGTTAACAAGGGCGCCGATAGGAAACCGGTGCTCCGCAGTGCTTCAGGACCATTCGCAGCAGTTCCGCATCTAGTGACGACTGACAGTGATACAGCTACAATACCGCACATATTTGCCATGAAAAAAGGTTATTGATTTGGGGACCATGAGATGTCTGTAGCGGATGAATTTAGAACAGTGATTAATCTTGAGCCAAACTGCGTATGTATGTATCGGTTTTTTAACTCACACCTGCCGGCCAATCAGAAAAGATCATTCACCCAGGCCATGGTATAAATTCTTATAAAACTAAGCTAAATGTTTTATTTGAGTATTCAGTTAGTTTTGGAAACATTGCCCATACCATACCGTGTGTTTTTTTGGCAACGCCCCCTGCTTGTCACATGTGTGGCATCCCTTATGAACAAGTACCATGATATTTCCAAAAAATAATCAGTTCCATAATTTCTTTGTTATTACCATGGGCACATTAATTACAATTAGTAAATCATTGTTTATATCGCAATCTGAGCAGTGTGTGGGAATTTCTCATACATTTTAAATCTACATGTATTTTGGAGTAGTTCATTTCTAATCTACGTGTATTTTGGAGTAGTTAATTTCTAATCGATTTCACATGAACTGGCTTGGCATCTATCCACATTCCTTAAAGAACATTTAAAATCAAATAAAACATCTAAAAAAACATGCCTATATAACCACCACTCATTTAAACTGCACTAAATGCCAGTTAGTCTGTATATGTTTGGGAAGACCAGTTATTTAGAGGGCATCTCAGGGCACAGCAGGGTGATTTAAATTAGGAGTGGGATAATGACCTCAATTTAGTTGGGGACTGAGAGTTCCTACTAGATAAGCCCTGACACCACTGTGGTGACATACACTGTAATTCAGTGGGATGAGAGAGATGGAGGAGAGAAGGAGAGAGGGGGGTGTGGGGGAGAAATTCACACTCTCCTGCAACATGATTGAGAAGAAGAGAGGCAGCAGGGTGATTTAGATGAGGACAGTTTAGGGACTGGGAGCTCCTACTAGATAACACTGACAGCACTGTGGTCACATACACTGTAATTCAATAAGTCATTGTCACATAGGAAATGAGAGAGGAGAGGAGAGAAGGAGCGATGGAGGGAGGGAGGATAAAGAGGTGGTGGAGGAGGGAGTGAGAGAGAGGGAGGGGTGAAGGAGGGAGGGAGAGGAAGGGAGGGGGCGAGGGAGTGAGAGAGGGAGGGGTGAAGGAGGGAGGGAGAGGAAGAGAGGGGTGAGGGAGGGAGGGAGAGAGTGGGTGAAAAAGTCACACTCCTCTACAACATGATTGAGAAGAAGAGAGGTGGCAGGGTGATTTAGATGAGGACAGTTTAGGGACTGGGAGCTCCTACTAGATAACACTGACAGCACTGATGTCACATACACTGTAATTCAATAAGGCATTGTCACATAGGAAATGAGAGAGGAGAGGAGAAGCAGTAGCCAGAAGCACGAGGTCCAATGAAGCCATTGGCCCCCCACACTTTTTGAGAGCAGTATGTTTACAGCTTTACCGTATCCCCACAAATGCCCCTACCGTATATTGCAACACTAAAGAGATGCTTTAATCATTCTCTAGACAAATGCCCCTATATTGCAACACTTGCAAACACTGTTTAAGTTATTTTTTTTGTTTTCAGGCCTAGGCTGTGGTGTTTACCAGCTGCAGGATATCTCCTAATCTTCTATTTTTAATTACATTAAATATTATGCTTATGAATCTCCAATGTGGCCGGTCATTGTACATCTCTCTGGTTTATTGTAATTGTGAATGTCAAGTCATCTGCTGTGATGAAGCCTAACATTACTAGCAGTAGCTTGTAAGTGAGCCTAGTTTGTGGCAAAATGTCTCTTGTCTTACTGTGACAGCCTGTGCTCTGTGACTGAGAAACAAAAAAGAAACATGAGAAAGAAAAGAGGAGAGGGAGGAAGAGAGGGAGGGGGAGAGGGAGGGGGAGAGGGAGGAGGAGAGGGGTGAGGAGAGGGAGGGGGAGAGGGGTAAGGAGATGGAGGAAGTGGAGAGGTAGAAGGAGAGGGAGATGGACATTTGGACAGATGGACAACAATATATCATATGTCATGATAATTATCTCTTTATCCTTGTTCTTACTACATGTACAATGTACTTAGGAAATACACTTAAGCCAGGTCACTAGGGCATCAATTAATTTAATTTAGAGAGATACATAGAGAGAGAGAGAGAGAGAGAGAGAGAGAGAGAGAGAGAGAGAGAGAGAGAGAGAGAGAGAGAGAGAGAGAGAGAGAGAGAGAGAGAGAGAGAGAGAGAGAGAGAGAGAGAGAGAAAGAGAGAGAGAAAGAGGGAGAGAGA
>NC_140181.1:29261450-29268950 GCF_963971535.1 Notolepis coatsorum
TCCCTGTTCTAAATAAATATCTGTTTCTTGGCAAACCATCATACCTGTCTTGTGTTGTGCGATTGGGGTCGGTTACAAACCATAACAGTACGACCCCACCAAATCGACGACCCCAGCCAGCACAGACGGTGTATGTTGAGTTTGCCTTTTTTTTCTTGTTCCCTCTAGCTCCCCTGTTAGCCCTGTTAGCTTCCCTGTTAGCCCAGTTTAGCTCCCTTGTTAGCCTGTTACTCCCCTGTTTAGCTTGTTAGTCTCCCCGGTTAGCTCCCCTGTTTGCTTCCCGTTTTGCCCTGTTTGACCCCCCTGTAGCTAGCCATGCCCTGGCAGCTAACCCAGTCCCTCAGCAGAGCCCCTGTCTGCTAGCTTAGCCCCGGCTGCTAGCACAGCCTCTATGTTTATGCAGCCCTTGCTGCTGGCATAGGCCCTGTAGCTAGCCATGCCCTGGCGGCTAACCCAGTCCCTCAGCAGAGCCCCTGTCTGCTAGCTTTGCCCCGGCTGCTAGCACAGCCTCTATGTTGATGTAGCAGTACAGCTAGCATAGGCCCTGTAGCTATCAGTGCCCTGGCAGCTACCCTTTCCCTCTGCTAGCCTGGCTCCGGCAGCTTGCGCAGCCTCTATGTTGATGTAGCAGTACAGCTAGCATAGGCCCTGTAGCTATCAGTGCCCTGGCAGCTAACCTTCCCTCTGCTAGCCCTTTCCCGGTGCTTCCATGGTTACCCCTTAGCTACCCTGCTCGCCCCTCAGTTCCTCTAGACCGGTTCTCTAGACCAGTTCTCTAGACCAGTTCTCTTGCCCAGTTCGCTAGACTAGTTCTCTAGACCCAGTTCCTCTAGACCAGTTGCCCCTCTGCTACCCTAGTTACCCCTCGGCGACCCTGTTTCTTTTGCTAGCCCCACTCTTGTGGTTGGCTTCCCCTGCTGGCTTGGCCAGTACCTCTTGTTTTGCCCCCTGCCACTCTGTCTGTATTTGTTTTGGGTCGCCAGGTGGCTCCCGTTGAGGGGGGGGTACTGTGAGGTTTTGCCCGCTGCTCACCACCTTTCTCTGTTTCTTTAAAGCCTACTGTTAGAAATTCCCTTCTCACTCACTCTCTCTAGCCCCCACCCTCTCGTTCTTTACTCTCGTTTACTCTCAGTGGCCACACCTGGACTATTATCAATTACCTCTCGCACCTGTGGTGGCAGGCTAATTAGTTCCCCTGTGGGCTTTAAATACCAGGGCTCTTCCCCTCGTTTCGGCGTGGGGTCGTGTTGTATTCATGCTGAGTCATATTCTCTAACATCTAGACTCTTTCGGGAGATCCTCTGGTCTACCAATGCTGTATATGGATTTCTCCAGCCTTGAGATGTTTTGCTCCAGCCTTCGTCTGCTGTCGCCGTAGCCTGTGGAGGAGACTGTTCTGCGCTCCCTGTAACTTCCACGGGAGGCACCCCAGCGTTCCACTGCAGACCCCAGCGCAGCTGTTCGTCCTGACGCACATCTAGACCAACGCGCATCTCCCGGACCCTCGGGCTTGGCACGCTCTCCAGTCACCAGCGCGCAACGCGCATCTGCAAGGGCTTGGCACGCTCTCCAGTCACCAGCGCGCAACGCGCATCTTCAAGGGCCTTGGCCACCTGTCGCCGTTTGCCTGGAGGGAGACATTGTACTGCGCTCTCTAATTCTCTACGGGAGGTATTCCAGTGTTCCACTCCAGACCAGCGCGCCAGATGCGCTCAAGCCTTCGCCACCTGCCGCCGTTTGCCTGGAGGGAGACACTGTACTGCGCTCTCTAATCCTCTACGGGAGGTATTCCAGTGTTCCACTTCAGACCTTCGAGCTTGGCACGCTCCTCCGTACCAGCGCACAGACGCGCATCTTCCAGACCTTCGAGCTTGGCACGCTCCTCCGTACCAGCGCACAGACGCGCATCTTCCAGACCTTCGAGCTTGGCACGCTCCTCCGTACCAGCGCACAGACGCGCATCTTCCAGACCTTCGAGCTTGGCACGCTCTCCAGACCTCAGCGCGCCGACGCGCATCTTCCAGACCTTCGAGCTTGGCACGCTCCTCCGTACCAGCGCACAGACGCGCATCTTCCAGACCTTCGAGCTTGGCACGCTCCTCCGTACCAGCGCACAGACGCGCATCTTCCAGACCTTCGAGCTTGGCACGCTCTCCAGACCTCAGCGCGCCGACGCGCATCTTCCAGACCTTCCTGCTTGGCACACTCCTCCACGCAGACGCACCAGATGCGTCTCTCGGTTCCGACGCGCACACCAAGGTGTGGCGCGCACTCTGTTCCTCGGCTCCGACAGCGGCTACCCGGTGGACGACACCCTCGCCACCGCCACTGTTCCGACGCGCACACCAAGGTGTGGCGCGCACTCTGTTCCTCGGCTCCGACAGCGGCTACCCGGTGGACGACACCCTCGCCACCGCCACTGTTCCGACGCGCACACCAAGGTGTGGCGCGCACTCTGTTCCTCGGCTCCGACAGCGGCTACCCGGTGGACGACACCCTCGCCACCGCCACTGTTCCAGCACTCTGTTCCTCGGCTCCGACAGTCGGCTACCCGGTGGACGACACCCTCGCCACCGCCACTGTTCCAGCACTCTGTCCCTCGGCTCGGACAGCCAGCCACCCGGTGGCGATGCCGTCGCCCCGCTGCTGTCCCTGTACCTTTACGCATACGCCTGGGTGAGTTTTGATTGTGATGTCACTCACTCAGCGTAGTGCCCTTGCCCCCGTTCCCGCTGCTGTCCCTGTACCTTTACGCATACGCCTGGGTGAGTTTTGATTGTGATGTCACTCACTCAGCGTAGTGCCCTTGCCCCCGTTCCCGCTGCTGTCCCTGTACCTTTACGCATACGCCTGGGTGAGTTTTGATTGTGATGTCACTCACTCAGCGTAATGCCTCTTGCCCCCGTTCCCGCTGCTGTCCCTGTACCTTTACGCATACGCCTGGGTGAGTTTTGATTGTGATGTCACTCACTCAGCGTAATGCCTCTTGCCCCCGTTCCCGCTGCTGTCCCTGTACCTTTACGCATACGCCTGGGTGAGTTTTGATTGTGATGTCACTCACTCAGCGTAATGCCCCTTGCCCTCGTCCCGCTGCTGTTCCTGCACCATTACGCATACGCCTGGGTGAGTTTTGATTGTGATGTCACTCACCCAGCGTATTGCCTCCTTTAGTTCTCATTTAGTTATTAGTTTGGACATTTCATCTCCCACTCTGTTTTGTTCTCTCGTGGATATTATTTTGGACATTTCATCTCCCACTGTGTGTTTGTTCACACGAAGATAGTATTTACTTTGTTACTTTGTTATTTGGACTGTTCTGCATCTGCTCTGTTTGTTCCCTTTGAATATTAACCCTCTCCTCTGTTCTGCAGAGCGGCCCAGATGTTTTCCCACCAGTCCCCAGTTCCTCCCTGTCCCCAGCCCGCCTCCGCGGTTCTCTGTCCCCAGTTCCTCCCTGTTCCCCAGCCCGCCTCCGCGGGCCTCAGTCCCCTCTGTCCCAAGTTCTCCCCTTCTAGTTCCACCTAGTCCCTAGTCCTCTATCCCTAGTTCTCCTAGTCCCTAGTCCTCTTTCCCTAGTTCTCCTAGTCCCTAGTCCTCTTTCCCTAGTTCTCCTAGTCTCTAGTTCCTCTGTTCCCTAGGCGTTCCCTTAACCTTCCCTTAGGCGTTCCCTTACCTTCCCATAGTGTTCCCTTTTCCTGCCCGCCTCTTAAAGGCACTTTACCTTCCCCTCTTGTGTTATTCCAGTGTTTTGTGTTTTCTCCCTTAAAGGGACAGTGCCCTTTTTCCCTGTTCTAAATAAATATCTGTTTCTTGGCAAACCATCATACCTGTCTTGTGTTGTGCGATTGGGGTCGGTTACAAACCATAACAAGTATGCTTCATCGACGCAACTAAGGCCAATTTAATTCAGTTGGCATTTGAGAAGGACTTAACAAAAAAGTTCAGGAATGAGGGGCAGTGTTTTAAGAAGATTTCACTCTGTCCCCAAACACCGCTTGCCTCTCTACTTATGATGGTGAGTATACCTGTGGAGGAATTTTGTTTGCTTTTTTATGCACCTTATTTTTGTCAGTTCAGTTCAGTTTGTCAGTGAATTCAGAAGTGTTGAATAAATGGAGACTTTTCAAAGATATAGAATAGAATAGAATAGAATAGAAATGTATTATCCTGAGGGAAATTTGACACTGCAAATCACTCAACATTAAACATTTAGACAGAACAAGTCACAAATAAGAATAACAAAACAAATGGCCTAAGAATAGAATAAAATGAAATAGAATAAAAATAGAATAAAAGATACAGTAAATAAATACAGTAAAAATATACTGAAGTCTACAGTAGGTGTAATAATGCACAGTGCTGTTTAAAAAGTAAGAGTCCAGGAAGATGGTAACTGTCACTCTGTGCTCAGTGATGCAGTGAGGCACAGTGATGCATTGTATAGTCTGATGGCTGTCGGAATGAAGGACTTCCTGTGCCGTTCAGTGCAGTCTTAACATGCTCCTCCTGTCAGCCAAGTCTGTGTATAGTGGGTGGGAGGGGTTTTCCCTGATGGCCTGGAGCTTAGCAAGGTTCCTCCTCTCCACCACCCTAGCTAGAGTCCAGCTCCACCCCAACCACGCTACTGGCCTTCTTGACCATCTTATCCAGCCTGTTTGTGTCCCCTGCTCTCAGTCCGCTGCCCCAGCAGGTCTGTTATATATATCCATTCAGTCTGTTTTTGTATAAGTGAAAGTTCTTAAGATAGAGAGAAATTAGATTTTTCAATTGCCTCTCTGCTGTTTAGTTCAGCACCGTGGACAGCGCCAAGCAAGCCACAGCGCCGCTGTCCCAGCTGAAACGTATAAAAGGGAACCTGTGTTGAAAAACCATTGTGCCCCCCCGAGAACATTTTATGCCCCCCCACTAATTTGTTTCTGCAGCCTGGTCTGGTTAGCTAGCAGCTCCGTGTACAGCAGGTAGCAACGTGAGGACACTAGGGCTGACCCCTATTAGTCGATTAGTCGACTAATCGGTCGAAAGGAGCCGTAGTCGACTGCCAACCTCTTAGTCGAATACACAAAAAATATATATATTTATAATTATTATTATTATTTTTATTTTTTTATCATTCTTTCCAAAAGAAAAGAGGCCTAGAAGCGTGGCTAACGCTAATGGCACGCATACCAGAGGCTAACTGCCTATGAAAACAGGCACTGAAAGAGGATTTCACCCATCTAATGAACACACTAGACTAGACAAATATCAAGATGTATCCATCAGTGGACCAATTGCATGCTTTTGCAGAGGACAAGAAGCCTTCAGTCGAGTCCTTCAGACATTAAGCACCCCCCACAGCCCAAATGGAATGATAAAAAAATATATGTTTTTGACCAATAGTCGACTAACGGCAAATTTTGGCCAATCATAGTCGACCATCCGAATCCTTAGTCGGGGACAGCCCTAGAGGACACTATGACAGTAACCAGGGTGGCTGGTCCTTAACACATTCAGCGCCAATAACGACTATAGTCGGGTTATCTCGCCAGCGGTTGAGCGCCAGAACCCGACTATACTCGGGTTTTCGATCGTTTTCATAGTTTTTTCTTTTATTCGATTTTTATATTCTATACAGTCTCACGGACAGTGATGCGTTCCTCATGGGACGGGGTTGCACGCAGTGCAGCCAAAGTTTTGTGAGCAGAAGCGAGTGCACGCACACGCACGGATGTGCACGGCACGCGCGTGCACACAGGAATGCGCTGCACTCGCCAACTCGCTATAAGTACCCACCTGGGCTACTTTGCATATCAATAGCGCCGGTTAAATATGTTCTCAGATACATTCACACAGAACTTGTGAATGAAATGTGTTACATTCCATTAATAGAGGCAATTAGGCATTGTCTTTAGTCTGTGCTTAAGCTAGGGAACATTTATGCGCATGCGCAGGAGCGCGCGCAGCCGCGCACGCGCCCTGGAGCGTGCGTGCACGTGGCGCCATTAGCGTGCGTGCAACCAGTGTTGATATGACGAACGCAACACTGCTCACGGACCTCTGTGTATTATTGGGACTCATTCTGAGACCTCGAGATTGCAATGCCGGCCGAATCCTGCTAGGTGGCAGTATCGCCTACCCTTTGAAACCTTATTTCACACTGTGTGTTACATTTTATATGGTCTGGGCGGAGAAATGGGACCTGGGCAATTGATTGTTATCCTTATTTTGTCCCACCTGTGTGATTTTATATGCCTTTTTACTGATTTCTGTATGTACACTCGACGTGACTGTAAACCTCAAGTTGCCTTTCAAGTTTAAATAAAGGTTTGAAATGTAATTAAAAGATTTACTGGGATATGAGGACACTATGATAGTAGCTATGGTGATTTTACTGGGAAATGGGTACATTTTCTGATTAAAATCTGTAAAGGCCTCTGCGACAGCAACTGCGAGTCTGCGACGCAACATCGACAACGCAACAATGTTGCAGACACTCTGCCTTTATGCTTCTGCAACATCCAGGCGCAGCCTATGCAACATTGTACCCCGGATGTAGCTAGGTTCCCTAGATAGATGAAACTTCCCTTCTCAACCAACCCATTGATAACAAGCCGATAGCGATAGCATCATAAATACTTCCGGTCGGGGGGTTTCAAAATAAAAGAGCGACGTCTAAAGCACCGGAAATACGTTTATTTTGTACATTATCTAACGTTAACACGAATTTTTTTACTTTCATTTTATTGTTTTTCACAATAAGCAAACAATCACAAACAACAAGACATAACAAAAACACAATCCCGGGCTGCATTATTAGTGTCACTTTACAAAAATATACTTTTCACATGATTAGTACTCAATTCTCTTACTTTCCCTATAGATATGGTGAATATTCTTTACAACTATACATCATCCACTGGCTGTCGTAATTAACATATAAAAGTCCCATTTTTCCCAATACTTCAAACATTTATCTTCCTGTAGTCTGAGAATAAAATTAGTCTTTCCATTGTGTATATTTCACCTATAATGGCCATCCAATTTTCTTTTGTTGGAGGTTCTTGTTGATACCAGAGACGCGTGATCGCTTTCGTAGGCTGTGGTTACACTGACTGATGTTTTCGTTTCGTTTTCAGATGAGTTTCGCTTTTCCAGAGCGCAACGTAGCGGTAGGCAAGTCAGACATTCGTTTTGCAACCTGAGAACTTTCGTTTTGTCACCTGAGCACAGTGATGTAGTACACTGCCAAAGCAGTAGGTGGCAGTAGGTGGCGAACATGAAGGCAATTCTCAACCAATCAGAACTTGAATGTGCCAATACACTTCCTGCAAAGAAATGTCAACACGCCGCCATCTTTAAATGCCTCGGCTATTTAGCCAATGCAGCACTTATTTTTCAGCAAAGTGTAATAAAAGTGCAATAAACAAAACGGATACATTCACTGTGTGTTCTGCCTCTCATTTGTTGATGAAACAAAACTATCATCAACACAATTGACCACCAAGAGCGGAGTTTAATCTC